>NW_026866535.1:0-256430 GCF_026571515.1 Ruditapes philippinarum | reverse complement strand
AAGAAAAGTATGTAATGCTGAAGAGAAAGTTTCAGCTATATCATTAGAGGTGAAAAAATTCCATTTTTTTTTTAGATCAATAGAACAGAGCCTAGTAAATGTTTCCCAATCTGCTTTCTTAAATTTAAAAGTTTGGCGTCCTTCATCTGGTATAGAGTCATTTGATGTAAGTAACAATGGATAATGATCACACATAATCCATAAAAAAGCATAAAATGACAAAATTGAAAATGTTGCAGGCTCGGTTTTTTTTAGCCTGTTCATGAACGGTACTGGGAAATTAAAGTTGCCGTCCACGCCCACTAATACAAGCAAGCAGAATTCAACGTTTAAACACAAAAATGATTTGAATTCGGAAACATCTACAGATGTGCTCATAGGACGGTCCTCGTGGTATTTTCAATTGAAATTTCATTTAATAAAAGCGGCGTAGGCCCCCGTAAAACATGGGTGCCTTAACAGAGAACAAGGGGGAACAAAAAAAAAGTTATTTTAAAAGGGGGTTTAGGGGTTGAACCCTCATCACAGAAATAATAAAAAAGACAATTTAAAAGCAGAAAACATATCCAAAGTCCAGTCAGATATATACGAAACCCATCACGAATCAGAAAAAACACGATAACAAGAATACCAATACAAAATATCAGTATTACAAAATTTAATTTTCAAACATTTTTTTTATTTTTTTCAAATTTTTTAACATAAGAATTTTTTTAAATTAAAAACTTTTACCTTTTAGGTTAATGTTAAATTGCAAAGACCAAAAATAAAAAAAAATTGAGCAAACAATATATGGGGGAAAACTGAGCCAAACTGTTACCAAATGAAGTCAAAAGCACCTGTGCCCGGGTTTTACTAAATAAAAGGAAATTTTTTAGCTTTTAAGCCAGAACTACGCCCCAGGGCACTATCCAACATCTAAAAGAAAAAAAATCCAAAACTTAAAAATTATAAACTTAAAATTTTATAAAAACCCCTTGTAAATGTATAAAAGGGAATTTGATAGAATGACTTTAAAATATACATTCTTAAAAATACTTTAACTTTTTCATAAAAAGTTAGTACACTTCTTTTTAAAATTTTTGATGTAATTTTTCTAGTATTTGGTTAAACTGAGTAAAAATTTTTTAGAAAAATTCGGGCCCTAAAAAATGTACATAGATAAAAAATAAATCGTATTATAAAACCCCAGGTTGTTTAAGTAAATTATTAGGTTAATAAAACGGAAGAATAATTTAAATAATTTTATGTTAAAAAGAAGGAGGAGAGCTAGGGATAAAAATTTTGGGATATGTCATTGGTAATTTTATTTGAGTAATTGTTAAAACAAAAAATTGGGTTTCATTAGTCTTTCCAAGTTTTAAAAACCCTGAAATGTAAATTTTCGTTTTTTTGGTAAAACAGCAGACCTGTAAAATTTCATTAAAAAATTTAAAAAAACATATTTTTTAAATTTTTATAAATCGATCATTTAATTCTGTCTAAATGACCTTTTAATTTCCATTGTATATTTAAATTTTCACGCACACATTCAAGTGAGGTTAAGGAAAATAGGAACTGTTTTGAATTATCTATTTTAATCATACAATTTCCAGTGTTGTGTACAGCTCAAGATATACAACAACAGACAGTAACAGCTGAAGATGATGTTACTTTACCATGCACATTTGCAACAGACTATCCAACATGGACTGGTCCAGAACTTCATAATGGATATACACAACAATATAACAATCACGGTCAGAGTAGCTTCCCAAACCCAAATGTTCCTGAACAGAAGAGGTTACGACTCGGTTGGGCCGATGATAAAAGTAGTTTGATTATACGTGATGTGATATTCAGTGACCGGGGACTCTATCAGTGTTCTCTTGTTAAAATAAATCTATCTATCAGAGGTATGTTCCAGTTGATAAAAAATATTTTATTGACTAGAAATAATGTTTTGATAAATTTTTCGATTTTTTATTCGTATTTTGTTTATTATTTAAAGTAAAGAGAAAATGTCTTAAATGACAAATACGACCATTACTGCATTTTGCATCGCAAATAGAAGTCCAGAAGTCCATGAACGAGTAAGTGGTTATAATTATAGTAAATATTACATTGCGAAACAATTGAATAATGTATATGATTCAAACGATGTGAATCATTATTGTCATTACTCATTATATTGTTAATCTTCCACGAGTCTCATTTCTCATGGTTTAAATGTTATCACAAATTATTCTACAGAGATAATACAGTCGATATGAAAAGTATTCATTTTCAGTGAGAATAAAAGTGTTCATTGGGTGTTGGATCGAGCTGCTCGGGAAGCCAACATTTTATTTTTTGTACTTTTTAATTATTTTGTCTATCTTAATTCGTTTTTTTTTTTGGGGGGGGGGGTTATGAATTAAGATAAAGTTACACATTTATATGTACTTTTTAATATTACATTATGAAAATATGGCATTTTTACAACATAAAAAGTTAATATTCCCAAATCAGGATGGTAAACCTCCCTTATTTTTGACATAGTTGTCCATAATTGTATCCAGATAAGTATTTGTTGCAAATATAAGGATGCCCCATTATCAAATAACAAATATGGTCAGTTTGAACCATCTCCGCTTTCTTTTTGATCAAATCTGACGTATACCTGTTTCAATTAACCAACTTTTTTCTAAAATGCTTCTACTTTTGCTTTTGTTTTCTTTGTCATTTCTAAACGCAAGAATGGGAGTAAATTAAAACTGTTCTTTCACTCACAATAACACACATATTTGTCTGATTGGTTGTTTTGTTTTGAGTTAATTACTGGTACACAAAAAATGCTGTGAAAATTGCCCCATATTCTTTCAACAGTATGGTTATGGATTTGTTAATCTTTTTAAGATTTCTGTCAACCGAGAGTAGAGATAAAAGCTATCAATAATTTACGTTTTTAAATGAACTTTGAAACACTGAAAATTATAATCAAATACCTTAAGTAACACCATATGCCACAAAATTTTAATATCATTTAATTTATCTACTTTAATTCTGAAATCATGATTATATATGCGTTTACATATACAATTCGTAACATTGTATGACAAAGGTTTTAAACTGTCGTATTTGTGGGAAAAATCTCAATGGAATATTTCTATTTTGTTTTGGTACATAACAATCATATGTTAGCAATACATTTCCAAAGTGATTTATGATTAATTTCGAAACAAGATACCTAAACTATGTCAACATGTCAATTTCTAATGTGAAGTTTTTTTCTATGTTCAAGTACCACCAAGATCTCCAATGATATCAAACACAGAGATATCAGCAGACGACACACTTATTATCAAAACATCTGAGTCACAAGAAACAAGCCTAGTTTGTACATCGTCTGGAGGTTATCCTCAACCACTGGTTCAATGGTACAGAGGAAACACCCCGGACGCAAACCCTTACCATCTCGTCACATCTCGAGTGGGGCATAATTATCAATTATGGATTGTATCCACAGGAGAAATTACTTAATTAGGTAGTTAACGACACAGACTATACGTTTTCACCTCAGGACAAGATGACGTTTTAGTTCTATCATGTTATTGCAGTCTTCAATTCCAGAAGCACCGTGCACGTACATATTTAACAACAACCTAGAGTGAATTGTATTTCTTATATTGTGAGTAGATTGAGTTGTAAATACTTGACTTCTCAATTGCTGAGATATAAAAAACTGATTTTTGACTCTGATTTAATCGAAGAATAATTAAAAGTGCTATAACTCTTATTTATTTATTTATTTATTTTATTATAATCATGACCCTTTAACGCTAGGAAAGCTAATTAATTCGATCATTAAATAAAATGCCAATTATTATATTATTATACATTGATTTTTCTGTGTCAGATTTTCCTTTTTGATTCATCGCGTGGCAGTTATGTAGTGTTTGACTGGTATATTTCTATGTACCATTATAGTCAAATATTAATTTAGTGATATTGTATTTATTATTTTCGAGAAAGAGAAATAATATTATATTCGGTTTGAATAATGTTTAATCTTTCAATTTACTGAACGTAAGAAAGCAACCTGGCTCACTATGTTCATTGCAAGTGTTTCTTGTTTTCAAAATGTTTGCATCATTAACGGACCTTATATCATTAAAGTTAAAAAACACAGTATTCACACCAACAAAGTGTAGCGAATAGCATTATCTCAGGTGTTACAGCGGCACCATATCAAGAGCGACGTAGTAAACGTGTACAACTACTAGGAGAGTAAGAATCACGGCTGCCACTATTATTATCTGGTCGTTAAACAGAATAAGAGCTATGATGATACAGTATATACGGACTGGTTGAACAGACGTTCATGTGCATGGTGAACATTAGACAAATTAACTTATACGAGATGGTATCTTTGTTAGTTCACTCATGATGATTTCAAGCTTGAAGAGACCAATGAGGACACAAACTGGTCCAGTGAGTTAAAGTGAACACACTGATTGTGTATTAACCTTAATAAACTCGGCTCCAAGCTGAATGAGAGCGAGCGATATCAATATTAGAGATAGACATTGTAAAGTTTTAGACCATTATATGTATAGTTTTTATTGAAACTGTTCGATATATAAACTGACTCCAATCAGATTGTTAATAAAGTTAATCAAAGATCAAATTAATATAAAAACATGCTTGTACCTTATCTTGGATCTATCCATGTCGTTCCAGACATCGCCTACATTGACCTTACCAGTACTGATGTATAGTAGGGATCGGATACACCATTTCTGAATTTGCAGATATTTTATGTATATGCAAAGCCTTCCTTTATTTAAGCATGGACCGTAAATGTTAGGATATCTCTCTTTTATATCATCATAACTATGATTTCACGTGAATAAAAGCGTTATATATAAAGTTTTTTTCAAGGTATAGGCAACTGTGTCAAATTATATTTTTGTCATTATATAATAGTATACTGGAAAGATTATATTTATTTAACGTCTCGGGATTAGTAAATATAATACAATGTACTCACATGGATATCGAAAATAAATTGTTAGAAAAATTACTTTTTAATATTATCAAATCTATATAAGAAATGAAAAAATTTCCCATTTATTGAAATATATAACTCGGTGACAGTTTTGTAAAATGACCATTCTAAATTCCCATAGAAATAAATCATGTAAATGCTTTCAATATAACGAGCTCTTTACAGAAGTCACATTAAGAATTAATGAATACACTCTTTTTAATAATATTATTCTGACATTCTATGAAACAGAATAATATATTTCAGAAAAATTGCAAATACATTTAAACCTGATACGTGGTTATACTTGAACATTATAAGCCAAATCTATCATGTTAACATAGGCCATAAAAGGAATATGCGGAAGTCAGATGGGCGAGATATACCGAACACGTGAAACGTATAACAGGTCACTTTATTAGATAACTTTGCGTGCCACAGTGCTTGCCTATTTTAATGTCCAATTAAATGAGTTTTGGAACACAATTAGGGTGCACCTTTACCTCCTTTATCTTGTTTATTATGTGTTATTTGCCGAAGCAACATCTTAGACGAAGATATATCCTTTTTTTTATATTGCAAGGTATTCGAATCAACGACACTTTTTTGAACATTTTCACATCTAATCGTTAATCAAAACGAAAATGCCATCGCGCCTTGCATATTAGTCCATTTCCATTTGTTCGTTAACGAGGATTACCAGACACCAGAAATTTGAGCATTCAGGATGCGTTGATCGGGTTGTTGGCGAATTATATTCCGGATTTTAGTAGACATTTTGCAAAATTCTTATAGTTGGTTTTATTTAACTATACTACAGGGCTGGGACATGGTTTACACAGGGCATTAAAGGTTGTCTGTCCTTGGTGAGAAGGTGAACGAACAGGGGGTGGTGGTGGATGGTATGGGGGGTAGTGGCGACTGTACTCGAGACTGTAATTGGTATGGCATATCAAACGATAGATCATCCTGGCTACCATCTAGCTCCCTGTAACTGAATTTTAAAAAAAAAATTTAACATTAAAAGACCTACATTAATTTTGAAATTGTTATTTATATTTTGGGATATTCAAGCAAAGTAGAATTTCAAAACAAGTTTTATCCAGTTAATTTACTTAAAGTCCAATATAAGTAAAACATTTGTAGATTTTTTTTTGAGAGATTGGAGCCATGACCAACATGTTTCTTATATACTAGGGCGGTTACGAATAGCCGTTCTATATTTTTATCTGAAATTATAATTATTCAATGTTATGTATAGAGTGAATGAATTAATTGTCGAGAATGCCGCGCGCAATTGTCTCTCCCTGAGCAGTGCACACACAACAGATAATAATAAGAACCAGAGCCCTGCCCCATCCTTATCCTGCCGAATTGGCATTAATAAAGGCATACCCAACAAGTTAAGGTGGTAGTAGCACTGAGCGATGGTGGTTCGAACATGATTCCAAGATTGTGTCCAGGCGTATGACTTCTTGCCCGTGTTGAGTGAGTATCAGTAACACGGAAGTGAGCAAAACACTTGATTAAAACAGCTTTAACAACTACGATTAGCGAAAACTCCCGGTTTTTGTTACACCCCTTGTACGGTTGTCCTAGAAACAATAATACCCGGAAATTAAGATTTTTGGTACAAACACAGAATTTGTAGAGGCGAAGCAAAACGGCGGAGCATAACAAAGTTGTCTGGTAACATAAAAGAAATGTAAATTGATATCAAAAAACATCGATTATTGTACACCACTAACTATTTCCTCACAAATCTGTTTACAACGTCTTAATATAATTATATTGCTATGCTTGGATGTTTTATTGACTGTTCTTTATTGCCATATTAAATGCAATTTACTCTATATCTAAGCAATGCAATCTGGATCACAATTATTTTTTAAGCATAAATGACAACTTATTTTTATCAACTTTGTGTCGACTTAACCAAGCAAAAGCATCCACAATTGGAATTTCCTAGCTTCTAAATAACGATACCTAGTCTATAGACAATTTTTACTGGCTAGATGCGAATTTCATTTATTTCATGAATGAAACTAATGCTAGAGGGTGCCCGAGTTTTCTTATAGGAACACTTGATAAATTTCCGGAGTCGATTCTCGGTCCTTAAATAAATTCGTATTCACAAGGCTAGTTATGTCGCTTTTGTTTTTGTCTTCTACTTCTAAACTGATTGTTATCCATCTCATGTGATAACATTCTTAAATTTATACCATAGCACCTATATGGTTTTCAGCCTTTCCAGTCATTGTCAGTTTAGATGCTAAAATTGCCAGCCGATTAAATAGAAATATAACTGTTGAAGTTGAATATTTTTCAAACATAGCAGGATCAGATGTGAAACTGTACAAAATTGTAAATGATGCAATGAAAGCAGTGACTTTATTGTCTGTGAATCCAGTTGAAATCAAAGTACCAGTGTTTTCACATTAATGTGACGCGCCCAGCGATTTTTGGCCCAATTGAGTTTTTAATCATTGTGAGAAAAACGCTTGTAAAGTCACGCGAGTTTTCATGTCTTAATTTTTAGGGTTTCCCTTCAAAACAGAGTATGCTTTTGAGAGTTGAAAGAATAAAAATAAACTAGAAAGACCATCAAAACAATACTTTTGTGGTGGAACAGTCGCGCACCTTCGTACACTTAGCTGTTCACCAAATAAACTTTCCCAAAATCTATATTTAAGAATAAATAACACCGTACCCTTGTGTAAACCTTAGAGAGTGCAGGTCAGGAGTAACAAACACATGATGTTCATCTACATTGTACAGTCCAGAATACTAACCTTACGATGGATGTTACTAGAAAGTATTTATATCTTGGAGGGTTTTCAAAAACTATAATTGAAATACACAAAGTAAGTATCTGGCCATCTTTTATTTTAATTTTTATGCTTATATATCTATGTTTCGATTGGAATACATTGCAATTATTTTTTCTGATATTTGAAAATAATGAAGATATTTAACTCCATAACCCGTATATTTACCTTTAAAAGAATGAAGAATATTAATGGGGAGCACATGAACTTGAACTGGGTTTATACTAATAAAAAACCATTATGGCCGTGTAACGTATGTAAAAAGTGACCTTGCCACCCCCATAAGAATAATGACCCCGCCGGATCATTAATTCATAATAGGGGAACAATAATGACCCCCTTTCTATAAAATATTTCTGACTCTCCTTTAGTAACAACTTGACCCCCAATTTTATCTTGTAAATATTTGACCCCCACACTTAGCTGTTAATAAACATATCTTACATATCAATTCAGTTATCTAAGTCGTGTTTTTCTAATTTGTTACATTTTATATTTGTGATTAGAGTTAGTTTAAGTTTATTTGCACTTTCACTGGAGACCGAGCTATGCATGTTACATATGAGCTGCAACGAAAATGATGCTGTGTCTACATACTATTAGTTACAATGAAATATAAGGATTAGCTATCCCATTTGATTATTCACTTATAAAATTATCAATCATAGGTGTAGGAGTACAAATAATACATTAAAAGGTGGCTTTAAAACAAGTAATAATGATATCAATTCTCAAAGACAAACATTGTTCGTGAACACTATTCATCTGACGTATATATAAATGCCTATTTGTTTTCATTTACTATGAGTGGAGGCAAGTTGCTTAAAAAACGGTAATGGTTCATTAAAATATGCAAGGACTTGTGGGAGTGAGCTTATATATTATGCATACATTGTTATAAGTGACATGACTTTACATTAAGTTATCCATTGATGTACACTGAGACGGTGAGATATATTTTTATGTTTATATTTGCAGCCTTGCATCAATTTCTAACAAATTAGATTTCAGTATTTGGATTTACCTTAATTCAGAAAAGACGCGCTTAGTTTCAAATCATCAAAGAGAAGAGAATATTAAACAACGTACACAGCGAGAACCGAATTAGCACTAGTTCTACGTAAAACGGCGTGTATATAATTTAAAGGTTGTGATAGCAGTTCAGTCTCACGGGACCTTAAGGCAGGTTGCGATGGAGACAGAGAAAGATTACAACAGCTGTACTAGAGTTATGTTAAAAAATGAGGAAGATATCTA
Organism: Ruditapes philippinarum; assembly: GCF_026571515.1. Lineage (NCBI taxonomy): Eukaryota > Metazoa > Mollusca > Bivalvia > Venerida > Veneridae > Ruditapes > Ruditapes philippinarum. The sequence continues at coordinate 247,337 of NW_026866535.1, read as the reverse complement.
CGTTTCGTAAAAGAGACAGCATAGAATACATAAATAGAGGAAGTTAATTATCGTAAGAATATTGCTATTAACTCCTATATAGTTTATCTGATGACAGGGTTGTATATATAAAGAATATCACCAGCTCAATCAAAACGTCTGCACAAGTATTGTGTAAAGTTACAAGGAAGACATAATGACATCATTCAGAGCTAATAAGCAATTCGTACCAGAAATCACGAGGAGGACATTTTTAGGGGAAAAGCTAGTCCAACAACGTTAGGTTTTAGCGGACTAGAAGACTATTTTCAGCATTTTTTAAATATATTTATACACTTATCATAACACCTTTTGGTTCTTTTAAAATGTTGGGCTATTTATTTATAAATTACCCTTTTGTACTTTAGCAAAATTTAAGGCTAATTACCCAAGAAAAGGAGTATAAGTATAGGAGGAACAACAAGCGGATATTGTGTTTAGGTATCCGCGATTTTTCATTTTCCTTAAGATTAATATTTTGTATTTTTGGCTGTTCCAGAATTAAATGCATTCATTTGTTATATCATCTTTATATGTCCAATTTATTGTGGCATGATACGGTTAATTTTAGATTAATTTTTATAATTTAGATTTTACGATTAAGCTCGTTATATACATCAAGCCGTACCGTTGAATCCGACTCCGACAAGTAAATTACGGGAAGATATTAATATTCGTCGTAATAAAACGAACTCAGATTTCTCCGTTTTAATAAGAACGAACAATTAGTCCGTTGTTATTAAGATTGCCACGGGATTATGACGTAGGACCAACGGACCCAATCGAGAAGCGTAATACAACCGTTATCTAGGCAGGGGATTACCCATCAAAAGTTAATTTACATTAATTAATTCTTATAAAAACCAGTCATGTATTGTGATAAAACAAAGGCGATATCAGATGATATATTCGTATTACAAATCTTAAACATTAAGCCTCTAGATCTTTGTATCAGTATGATTAGAATTTTTTCGGAATTATACAATAACTAGTAAATATATTATGAGAAACAGTCCTTCGAAACGCAAAGTATTTTTATGGTTTTCGCTGACAAAACACATTATCTGGAAAAAAGGTAACAGAATATATAATTAATGCGGATAAACGTGTTATATAAATGTGAATTAATATAGATGGATGAACAGGATTTGGATCATTCCAATATGATTAGATTAAAAATAAAATATTAAGTGTTTATGTCTATATATTGTCCGCTTTTTCATGCATTTATAGGAGTTAATATGTATAGGAATAGATCATGAGTACCAGTTGGATGTGAGATTTGATCAAACTCGCTTCAAAGCTCGTTGATAAATCTCACATCCAACGGTAACGAGCGTCTAATCTGACTTGACCACAGGTAGTTTCCTTATGTTTTAAAAGAGGTGAAAGAATTTAACATTTAAACGAATTTATTTCGTCTTTTCACAAACAATTACATAGGGATATCCAATTTTTCCTTATTCATTATTTTGGCCTTATTGTATCCAAATTGCAGAGGCAAAATGGCCAATAATTCATGATTTCTTGGTGAGAATCGAATAAGTTAACTGAATACAACATTATTTATATAGTGAGAGATGTATTGGTATTATGTGACATTCCTTTATAAAAATTATCTAATCACGGGAGATATTGGCAACATGACGGTGCGTTTTGAGATGCGTCAGACAGGGAGTCTTTCATAAATCAAGATTTCTATCGAATATGAATTGACTTATAAGGTTAATAAGTTTTGATTTTTATACTATACGTCAGGGGACGGTTAGTAATGAAAAGACAGGTCGGTGAATACGTGCAAGGATAGTAGAGTATTACATAATTAAACAAGTGAGGATGCGACATATATTTGGCAGGGTTGAACAGTTATGTTTAGTTATTAACGGATTAGTTCCACATAGGTTACTAAATGAGTTTAAATATGTTTTGCTGCAATTTGTTTATCAGATGAATAGAAATCAATCGACTCAAGGAGTTTATACTGGAAACGGGAGTGTATTTCGAAGAAAGTATGTAAACTACACAGACGATACATATATTACAGTACTTGCGTTCATACTTCAATCTTGTCAGAATTAGCGAGAACCCTGAAGACAGCAAAGGATTAAGTCCCAACTGCGAGACATCACTTACTATAGTTTCCCACCGAGGCCTTTCAAAGCAAGTGGGCATGGACATTATAGGTCATCTACCTTAAGAGGAACCATGCTTTAATACGGAAGGGTAAGTTTTGTCTGTCCGGTTATGAGTTGGTGACTAACTGTGGTCTGATTGGTAGACCCCGCTGGTTGACTGATCGTAGACAAATGATATGTCGGGGCACTCTTGCTCAGGTGCCCGGGCGGATAGGTCGGATGTTTGTCACTATGAGGGCAAAATAAGATTGTCAAGGAAACTTTTTTTACGCGGGCGGATTTTCAACGCATAAGAGGGCATGTTTTAGGCGGCCAGAAAGGCCCCCCTTTCGCCGCATAAGAACCCAATATACATTTACTAGATTTATCACTTTCTATGAGAGTACAACAAGACCAGGATCTAGTTTTCATCGTACTCATCTCTCTTTCCCCTGAAAAGTCTTAAGTTAGGAAGTTGATCATTCACCATTCTTCTCAAGTGGAGGACATGTTGTTTTATCTTCACCTATAAGGCATTTATAAACAACATTTGGGATAAAAACATTGATACAGCAAACTACTCCTGAACACCCCGCTTGGTGGATTTCGTTCAAACTTTCACAGATGATCAACCTTAATGTGTAGATGATCGTAAAGATCAGGAATTTTGGCTGTGATTGGTTTTAGCAAAATTATGGCCTTTTGATGTTTTATTCACTAAACATTATATGGAGTGCAGATAAAAATTGAGTGGGATACCTGCAATAACTTCTCCTAACACAGCTTGGGAGATTTTGTTAAAAACTTTCAACACCCAGAGGTCAGGGATGATCAACCTTAATATGTTTGATGATCCGGTAAAAGACGGAATTTTGCTGCGTTTTAGTCTTAACAGAATTATGGGCCCTTTGTTGTGTTAAGTTCACTAATACATTCATATAAGAGGAATTGATTATTGTGTGACAAAGTAATACACTTTTTGTAGGTGGTAATATATAATTTCATGTATTAATTGTGACATTATTTGAACACCAACAAGCTTATGTGCTGTGACCTGATGGTTCAAGAACAAATTCAATTATGAACGATAACCTTGACTCTGATGACTCCTTGAACGTTCAAATTTAAGGGCCTCATAAGGCCCATCTTGTTGTTTGGAGTGGCTGGCCACTCAATTTATCTGAGTGACTAAACGTAAGCTACAAGAAATTATATATTCTCATTCCAGTTAAATTATACATAAGGAATTAGTGAACTGTTTTCCTTAAAGCTTTATTTAAACAGATTTGTCGTAATGATCCAATAAGCATTATAAGGCGAAAACACAATATTCTTTTACCCGCCCAGTCCCTCCTTATTCTTTTTACCCAATTATGATTTACATGTAGAAGGTATAAAAGTAGGAGTGTTTCTTTTACGCTTTATTGTTCGACCATTCATAAATTTCACGACAAATGTTAAACCCATTTAACAATACAAACAATGGAAGAAGCCTTTACTAGGCGATTATTAAAGTTTGAAATTTGTCTCCCAAATGTTGTGAGACTAACTATTGCCCTATTCCTACGTTATTGACGTTTTTCTTTCATTCTTATTAGGTGTGAATAGCACACACACCTTTTTAAAGTAAGACAACCTTGACAATGCGCTATTAAGGTTTTCAAATTTATTTAATATGGTGTAGAAGATGTCAATTATATATCATCCATGTACAGGGGGGGGCACCAGTAGTGCATAATGTGATTATCATAATCTAGTTGATATTTGCAGCTTGCTAATGTATCACTCCGCATTTAAAGGTGGGTCACCACTCATATGATGCAGGAATAAGCAAAATCACCAGCAATATAAACGAGTTCCGACGCACCTGTTATGCGGCAACAACCGATATGCGGCACCACAGGGCATGATTATATGTTTATGACCCCCGCTACACTAATAACACTATTTATGACTGGGTCATAAATAACTAATGATGGGTTCATAATATATACCGGGGGGTCATAATAATGTGACCGGGGGTCATAATATTACGACTCCTCCACACATAGGAAAATGAGTCTCACACAAAACCACTATATGAGGGTTATTTTCTGTGTGAGGCAGAGTCATAATATTGTGCCCCCGGTCATAAACTGTGACTGGGGGTAATAATTTTACAACTCCCCTACACATAGAAAACGCCATTCACATAGTACAAACGGTTGCACTGCTCATTTTTAGTCACTTTTATGCATAAAAGTAATGATGCGACTCATATTTCTATAAGGATCAGTTTGCTAAGTTACAATATACTTATATTGTTAAACTCACCATGTCCAGTCTTCACGTGGTTTGATGGTGAAGTTAATGCTAAATGATGGTGGAAAACAACCTACTGGGTATTTCACCTCTGTACCACCGTACTCATTTGAAACGTTGTAATACATTGTGAGATTTTTAGTTACTGGAGCGGTAGAGACGTATCGGTAATGCACCTGTTGAGTGGTGGTAAACTGAAATAGATTTTACGCAGTTTACTATTAGTTACAAGCAAAGCGACCGCCAATGTGAAACAGGGCCATGTGCGAAAGCAACTGCATTTCTTTTTAAGCACTGTAAATATATGTCCTATTTTTACAGGAAAACCATAGTTTATTAAGTTAAATTTTGATAGTTCTGTATTTTTACGGAAAAACCATAGTTTATTAAATTAAATTTTGATAGTTCTGTAACTTAAACGCCGTCGACGGTTGCCAGCTGATATGTCAATGTACCAGCTGTTTATGACCTGTCAGTCAAATATGATCAGGCTTATTAGTCCCCTACCGGTGTAATCGGAGAGAACTATAGGAATGCCCTCCGTCAGTCTGTCCGTCCGTCCGTCTGTCCGTCCGTCCGAAAATCTGGATCCCGCGATATCTCCAAAATACTTAGAATTTTTTCATGAAACTTGGAATAGTGATAAAAGGCAATATGGAGATTATGCACGTCTTTTTATTTATTTTTTTTTTTCGTTTTTGCGTCCGTCTGTCTGTCTGCTTTAAAAAACATTCAACACATCTTGAACCTAACTGGATCCCACTATATCTCCAAAAGTACATTGAATTTTTTTATGGAACTCCCCTACCGGTGTAACCGAGATAGAATTGCCCTCCGTCCGTCTGTCCCGTCTGTCCGTCCTTCCAAGTTTTGTTTCCGGGCTATTTCTTGAAGACTATTGGCCAGATTTCAATTAATTTTTTTTAAGAGTTATAGCATTTGACTAGCAATTTGCAATTTTCAAGCGAAATGAATGGGGGAATTTTTTCTTAAAGTAGTTTGTATAGAACATATCAACTGTAAACTTGAGAAAGATATTATTAAGAAACAGAGTAGTGCTTTTTTTATTTTCCTTCCATTTTTGTCGAGCCCACCTTCGGTGAACTCGACCCTTAGTCGCCAGTTTTTGATGTTCGCTATATGTGCGTGCATGTGTCCGTCCTGATTTTTACGGACCATAACTCCAATTTGAATGAAAATGGAGGAATTTCTGTAAAAACTTCACACAAGTGATCACCTCCATGAGTTCTAGTTCTGCGCGCATGAACTGGGTTTATGGGTCAAAGGTAAAGGTCTTCTTAGAGATCACTGATAAATGCTTGTGCAGGGCATATCTGGTAACTGCATGAAGAGATTTTTTTACTATAACTTCACACAAATGTTAACTACCATGAGATCTAGTGTCGCACGCATCAACCAGGTCTCCAGTTAAAGGTAAAGATAACAGAGGTCATTAGAAGTGCTTTTCTAGAGGATATCCTATATGCATGAGGGAATTTTTATGCAACAACATCTTAAAACTGCGATGCTGGCCCGTAGACATGCAGAATGAAATTCTAGTTTCTATGCAAATTCAAACTTGAAAAGAAACATCTATCGGCTGGGGATATACTAGTATTGTCTTTGACAATGCATCGTTGATTAAAATAAGTATTGTAAAATGCTTTACATTTATACATTTCAGGAAACAAGTTCATTGTCGTTATAACAGAATATTTGACAAAATGGGTAGAGGCAGAAGGGATTCCAGACAAGTCATCTGAAACTGTACTATCAGTATTCACGAAGTTTGTCACGACACATGGTTGCCCCAGCGTATTAATAACGGATCAGGGGAGAGAATTCTGCAACGACTTGAATGAAAAGTTTTGCAAGCAGTTTGGGATAGAACATAGAATTGCATCAGCATATCACCCACAAACAGGAGGACATACTGAAAGATTTAACAGGACTTTGTGCGATATGCTTGTGCACAGTGTAGATTTGTCGCAGAAAAATTGGGACATTAAGTTACCATACGTACTGTTTGCCTATAGAACGTCTAAACATGAGTCGACGAAACAAACACCATTCTATCTTGTGTTTGGAAGGCACGCACGCTTACCAATAGAACTAGACTTAGCAATGCAATCGGATGATAACCAAGACTCTGAATTGTCACTAAAGGAAAGAATAGACTCGTTCATTAAACTGTCGTGCAACAGAAAAATCCAATATTAAAACGGCACAATCGAAGCAGAAGAAATATTACGATTCTTCACTACACAAGACGATACAGCAGGTTTTGAAGTCGGCGACCAAGTCCTTCTTCATAACACCAGAAAATTGACGAGAAAAGGAGGGAAATTGGGTCTTAAATGGAAAGGACCATTCAAAATAACAAAAGTAACTAAAAAAGGCACTTATTTCCTAGAAGGAATGAAAACAAGTGTAAGTGGGAACAGACTGAATCGTTATAGGCAGAGTAATGACGATGCTGCTACAGATAACACAGAAAAGCGACCAACTGAAGGTCCAAAAGATGACCACAGTCTAATAAACAAAGAAACAGGAACCCAAGCAAACGAGAAAGCGTTTGAAAGACCTGCAAAAAGAAACGATAAATCTGACGACTGCAATCTCCCTCCAAAAAAGAGAAGAGTATCGCGAGAAGATGTTGCAACACAACCTACCAATTCTACAGAATCTACTAATCAAGAACCCCAACCATTTCAATTCAGACCATCTAATCAAGAATGGCAGGATCAAATCTCGTGTGTATTTAAGTCGACAGTAAAAAACACGTATGCATCCGGTCCAGACAAATATATACGACGGGACGCCAAACCTACTAAAACTGTAAACACGCGTTGGGATGGCAATTGTTTGTTTAGAACATTCAGTTATTTAGTTTTTGGCGTACAAACACACCATAGCTTGATAAGGCAAGCGATTGTTGACTTCATGAAAGAAAACGAAACACTAATATAAGGCATTACACGTGATTCGGTTTCCAGATATCTAGACACGTCAATGATGGCCTCCGAAAACACTTGGGGAACAGAAGTGGAGATATTTGCTTTTGCAACTCTCACCAGAAGCGTTGTGTATGTTTATTCACAGTATGGCAATAAGGAACAGTGGCGTTGGTTAGAATACAAACCGTTAGGCCTCATTGGTGGTAATTTAAGGGGTCGAGCAGTGTACATTCAGAATACCAGCGACCATTTTGTCCCGGTGCTAGAGGTAAATGGCGAAGAGTTCTCAAGAAAGCCATACAAACGAATTCGAAACCACATTCCAGAAAGATACCACGCCCTTATAAGTCATGACCTATTAGATGCTGCTGTAGTGAATTGTTACGCAGACGAAGCCTTGCTATTAAAACTTGACAAAAGTGTAAATACTGTATATGTGAAGGCTTTTACTAACACGCCTTACAATGTAGATGGGCTGCGTGGGTATCTGACGTGGTGGATGCAAATATTTTCAATATAGTATGTGACTGGAGCGATGTCGAAAACAAACTTAATTGATAAGTGACATGTGCAAGAATAAATCAACAAATCAGTGGAGAACGATACAATTTATGCTAAAGTTGGTTTAAAATATTGCATCTGATGAGCATAACAATGCGTGCTAAATATACCTTGTGTGATTTACTAACTAAAATAATAGCTTAAGATATAATTAAACAGATGTGACATGTAGTTTTACCAAAGCACAGGTCAACACCCTGGGACATTTTGTTGGACTTGCCTCTATCTATATTCCATACAGTTTTAAACAAAGAGTCCTTTCGTTTATGAGTTGTCCTTATTATATACCGAACAACACTCCCGAACCACGGATATATAGGATCTCAAATGAGTTGTCATATGATATAAGATTTTATTAAACGAGCTCAAGAAAATGTTATATAGCGAGCCTCGGGCGAGCTTTATAACATTTTCTTGAACGAGTTGAATAAAATATTATATTTTTGACAAAGAATGTGAGATTCGTTTTATCACATGACTTAAAACATAAAAATAAAACATATAAAATAAACCCTTTTTACCGCTATGAATACGCACGCTTTTCACGCCTTTTTTCTATATGGAATGTATTGGCGGAAATGAGTCACGTCAAAGTTATATTACACGTGTTAAATATAAAGAAATTCGTAATGATTATATTACATGAAAAACAAGCGATTTCATGTGATAAAATCAGATCTAGCAAATTCAACGATAATGCTACCAAGACCCGTATCTATATTCACACAAAAGTAAAAACACTCTAGAGGCCACATTTTTATACGAATCTTTATAAAATTTGGTCAGAATGCTAGTTAATTCGAGTGAGTTTAAAACTGAGTCATGTTAGGTCAAAATTAGAAGTATGTCCGTCCGTCTGTCCGTTTGTCCGTCCGTCCGTCTGTCTGTCTTCCGGTAAAGTCAAACACCCCTGAGGACGTACACATGGTTGCGCTTCAAAATCGCAAGAAGGTTTAAAGAGTAGTTTAAAAAGATTTAAAAGAATGTTTAAAAGGGTTAACTAGAAATACATTCTGCATGCCCACGGGCAGAATGTCGAGCCCGCTTTGTAGGTTTAAATTTTCACAGAAAGATTCATAAGAGACATTTGTGAAGATGAAAGAATGATAATGACCTTGACTTTTGATATTGTGACCCCAAAAACAATAGGGGTCATTTACTCAATATGGGTGATCATCCTATCAGGTTTGGCAGCTGAAGGTTGAACAATAATTAAGTTATTGAGCGGAAACCGTTTTCAGTTTTAAGGTCTATGTAACCTTCAACTTGTTATTTGACATTTGACCTCTAAGTGTGACCTTGACCTTTGCCACAGAGACCTAAATTTTTCGCGCGACACACCGCCTTGCCATTGAGAACATTTATGCCAAATTATATTAAAATCCCTCCATCCATATAGAAGTTATGCTCCGGACACGGATTTTGCGCCGACTCCAAGTGTGACCTTGACCGTTGACAAGCGGATCTGTGTGTTGTGCGCGCACGTCTTCTCATTAAGGTTAAAATATATCTCAAGTTAATGTTGAATTCCTTCAAAAAATGAGCGAGATATAGGCCGGACAAATCCGCATTATTTGACCTCTAAGTGTGACCTTGACCTTTGACGCAGAGACCTAAATTTTTCGCGCGACACACCGCCTTGCTATGGAGCACATTTATGCCAAATTATATTAAAATCCTTCCATCCATATAGAAGATATGCTCAAGAAACGGATTTTGCGCCGACCCCTAAGTGTGACCTTGACCTTTGACGAGCGGATCTGGGTGTTATGCGCGACACGTCTTCTCATTAAGGTAAACATACATCTCAAATTATTTTGAATTCCTTCAGAAAATGAGCGAGATATAGGCTGGACAAATCCGGACGGACGGACGGACGCACATACACCGAACCAAACTGCCAAAAGTGGCGACAAAGTCGAGCTCACCGCAAGCGGGCTGTACAACTAAGGCGAGACATGTTCAATGCTAGATATAGCTGCACTGAACTGCTCAGGGGTAGGGAGGAGGGCAACAGTAAGTGGTATGTTATTCAAATGGTACGTATAAGAGGTTGCTATCATTAACCTGTAACTCTAAGTGTGACCTTGACCTTTGACGCAGAGACCTTAATTTTTCGCGCGACACACCGCCTTGCTATGGAGCACATTAATGCCAAATTATATTAAAATCCTTCCATCCATATAGAAGATATGCCCGAGAAACGGATTTTGCGCCGACCCGTAAGTGTGACCTTGACTTTTGACGAGCGGATCTGGGTGTTGAGCGCGACACGTCTTCTCATTAAGGTAAACATACATCTCAAGTTATTTTGAATTCCTTCAAAAAATGAGCGAGATATAGGCCGGACAATTCCGGACGGACGGAAGTACGCACATACACCGAACCAAACTGCAAAAAGTGGCGACAAAGTCGAGCTCACCGCAAGCGGGCTGTACAACTAAGGCGAGACATGTTCAATGCTAGATATAGCTGCACTGAACTGCTCAGGGGTAGGGAGGAGGGCAACAGTAAGTGGTATGTTGTTCCAATGGTACACAGTCCTGGGGAAGAAAGAAAATTTATGATAATAAGAGGTTGCTGTAATTAACCTGTAACTCAGATCTTTTGCATGAATTGCTTATCCTTTTTGTGCTAAATGATTTCTAAAACCATTTTTCGAATGGTCATGAAAAGAAAACAGGGATAATATTTTTAAGTTATTCATCATTGCTAGTTCCATTAGTTTAACTGTGTGGGACGTTTACTCACTATTCAACTTTGATGACTACGAAAATGATTCAAACCACTAACAAACACTTGTCACTTACAGTGCACTTACAGTGATTCTGCTTGCATAATTAATAATTATTTGATTTCAATCGCAGAGAGGTTTATATAGTTGACTCCTAATCCAGTTGCCCAGATTCGATTCCCAGGCTAGGACGCTATCGAAGTATGTTACATCAGATCAGGATTAGACGAGTTCTGGTAAGAAGTCCAACGATACTAGATTGAAATCCAGCCACCCTCGCCCCCTGAAAACTAGCTAGTTCTGTGATTATAAATATTTTTGATGATTGATATTCAAACAGGCCGTAAATTACAACAAGTAGTTGCGTATTTTGTTGATGGAACGTTCCTATGCAGTCCATCGCCTATGTTTTAAATGATAAACTGAGCAGCGCACAGTTTGTATGCCTGTCACCCATACACGACCCTGGTAGGCGTCGAACTCACAACGGTGAGGGGCAAGTGATTCTCAGTCGGAGACTTTAACCATTTTTTCTTTCCACACAACCTAGTGGTAATCCCTGAAGCTTGGATCAATTCCATCTAACTGCGGTAAAAAAAAAAAGCGTGCAGTATGGACGCATGCACGGACGGGTGCCATCACTCCTCCGATGTCTATGGATGAAGATAATTATGTTGTGTAAGAGTACCTTAGATAGGTTAGGTCAAGGTTTGGATTGGGGGGTCCTTATTCTATAGGGGGTCACATTTCTACGTGAGGGGTCATTTTTCTACGTGTGAGGAGTCATAATATAATGACCCCCCAGTCATAATATAATGACCGCGGAGTCAATACTTTATATAAAATAATGACCGGGGGGTCATTATTTTATATAAAATAATGACCGGGGGGTCATTATTCTATGGGGGTCACTTTACAACGTTACACCGGCATCTAGGTCAGCTCATGACAGACATATTTTTTTGGGATACATTAAAAGAAAAATGAAAACATAAGTTGGCACTTCATTTTTGTTTACACATCACTATGACAAAAAGTGTAACTGGACACATAACATATTTTGCAATTTGTTTACAATGAATGAGCTTGACATAGATCTACATCAAGTAGATTTATACTGAGTGTATAAAATATTTCTAAAAAAGGAAATATATGACAAGGCTTCAGTACAGTATTGTAATTATTGACAAATGAATTTCTATTACAATTCAAGATCAATTTAGTAAAGGAAATGTTATCCCTGTACTGCATGCTGCTTTTGAAATACAATGAATATATCTGGTACTGTGATTGAAGATGTGACCATAGATAAATATTAAAATGCATTTATTTTTATTAGCCCTTTGCCTTTGGTAGTATCTACAATAAATCATATTATATTCACATTACTAATACCACATAGCATATTCTACCAGCAGGGTTTCCGTTAAATTCCAAACATTGGCAGTCAAAGACTGCAAACTGTATATAATTGGAAGTCACTTTGTAGGTAAAGAATGAAAAGCATTACATTTTGGAAGCCAAAATCAAGATGTAAATGATTCCCAAACTTTAATAACAGAAGCCCTGCTACCAGGATATTTTTAACATTTATGAGCCAGCACTTTTTGCTGATGAAATATTTTGTGTTGTTGTTTTAGGTCTGACAGCCAATTGAACATACATTTAAGATCTTCAACATAGTTCATCAGAGTTTTGAAGTAGATAATATGATTATCCAGCATGTTGGAGCCATATTCTTCAAGGAAATGTACTTGTAAGTGTTTTGATACTTGGTTTAAAGATCAAATGATTTACTATGAATGTAATCTTTGTATACATATGTAAACAATCATCATAAACTGACCATTCTCAACCCTTTTTATCAAATAATGGTATTGATAAATTTCCTGAAATGCAGTTGAAAGTAATGCAACTTATTTGCAATTTAGCATTTTATATATGAAGTTAGATGAGATTTTAAATATATTGTTTTAAAATTACATTACTCTCAGTCTGTACAGTAACATGAACTAAATTTTAAGTTTATATTTAAAAATAATGCTGTATTGTTTTATGCAAATACTCTGTCAATAATGCTAAGCTCTTAAAGTATATATACATAATTTTCAGAAGACATAGATAGTTCACCTATTTGCTGATGAATATACTAAACTATTGTTGGAATGGAGGCACAATGTGTGACATAGTTCTATGCCCTATTGAGCACCGGGGTTATGGAGTAAAAAAGACAATCACTTGTATCAACGGTACTGTATTGGTCATGATAAAAAACACTTCAATTGGGTAAGCATGTATATTTATGCAATATTCCACATTCTCTTTACTTTTGAAATAAAGAGTGTGGTGTTCCAACCACAATACATGCACATATGTAGATTTAGATTATTTTAGTCATGTTCAAGATGAATGTTACTGCCACTTGTACATGCTATATAGACTGTTATATATTTAACACAAGACCTTACATGATGAACAAGACATTATATGAACCCAATAGCTGTGCAACACTATACAACAATTTACTTATAGTTCATTTCTGTTCAGTCAAATATCATATACACTATATTGTAGTTAAATCATCATATACACTATATTGTTTCATTTATACTTATTCAGGTTTTTGTTATTTCAGGATGGCATGTGAGAAGTCAATGACTTGTCTATGTTTGACAGTATACCAAAAGTGAATTACATTCTCATAGACTTTGTCTTTAGAAGTATCCCTGAAAAAGCTGAATAATACAGTGGCAGGTGTTACAGTATTTTTACTTAATTGTGAAACAAGTTTTATATATGAATCACTTTTTGCTTACAAAAACTGAAGACATATGAGGAGACATAGTTGCTATTACCCTGTTTGGGTCAAACCCTCAACATGGGGTTGCAAGACTTTAATTCAAGGACATAAGTGAACTCTCATTTGTGACTTTCCATGTGATTGCTAGAGTCTGTTATTGTAATTGTTTTAAATTAATTGAAATTATTTCAATTTAAAAATATACTAATATGTTATTCATATTATACAATTTAATTAAAACACACTGATCAGAATATGATTACACTGTCAATATCTGTAACTGAAAATTTAGTCAGGAACATAACTAGTGCAAGCCCTTTCTATTTATTTTTTTGGTTAAAATTCTGAAAGACTTTTGAAGTTATTGTGAAAAGGAATATTTTTTTATAAAATGCAATTATTTTAAATCATTCAGTTATTTTTGCATTTTTTGTTACCATGGCAACCAAAATACACCGTTTTTGCAATCAGTGCATTAAAGAATATTTGTTTTGCATTGGATTCATATTGTATATGCTATCATGTTATAGATGTGTATTTTAAAGTTGACTAACTTAAGTTATGTTATTAACCTTAATCATGGAAAAGTTACTGTAATTCTGAGTATTTAATTCTTATGTTTAAAGTTAATATCAATAACTATTAAAGGGTAAAATGAAAAATCCTTTTTATTTTCTGAAAAGTCTTTAATATTGTTGTCTTTTAATATAATATATGCATTAATTTGGTGATGAATTAATCATGTTAAGTGCAAAAATATTGCATTTGATGATTTTTTTATATTTTTGTTGCCATGGCAACCGATTTTTTTTTAAAACAAACGATTGTTTTTATATCAAGATATTACATATATTACACTAAGATGAATGATCACTTAATTTTTTATTTTATTTTATTGTGTATAACAATAGAATTATTTATAATTTGCATATACCAATAAAAGTTAAAAATGTAATTTTTGTTGTTATGGTGATGTTATACAAATTCGAATATTTCATAAAATATCAAGTATTTTTTAAAATTAATTGTTTCCAGCTATTCAGCAGATGTTGTTCTACCACAAACTAGTCATAACTCATTTTCGCCCAAATATCACATTTGGGCCAAAAATCGCTGAGCTTGTCACATTTAATCAAAGCAAAAGGAACAAGAGCTTATTTTACTGTTCAGATAAAATCCGAGGAAGATTATGGATTCTATTATGTCGTTGTATCAAACATTATAGGATCCAGTAACAAATCGTTTGAAATAATACCGACAAGTAAGTCATTTATTATTAATAAGAAGATAATTTACATTTTATAGCAACATTGTACTTGTTAAACGTTGTTTTAGGGAAATTTCGATTGTACACGATATAAAAAATATTTTATATGTTTTACAATGCAAGGTTGTTGTGTTTGACTATTTCTGTGAATAGGAACGTCATAGCTGTGCATTTTGTTAACAGACAATGACACAATGACAGACACTGATTTAATAAATCAACATTTGTTGATGTGAACAAGTTGTGCTTATTTCCGTTTGTCAAAATGTATTCATTTTAGAGCCGCCAGTTTCACCTAGTGATTTTACAATAGACTATATTCAGCATAACAAGGCCCGTTTGTCGTGGAGGCGTGGATACAATGGAGGATTGACACAAACATTCGTCATACAACTAGGAACAGATGAAAAATGGAATGACGTAGAAGTGTTTGACAGAAATACAGAAGACAGAGACCGTATTTCCACAATCTTGACAGATCTTTTTGATTCAACAACATACTTTGTTCGACTATATGCATATAACGAGGAGGGAAATAGCCCTTTGTCGGAAACTCTTTATTTTACCACTTCTCCAATCAAAGGTAACAATTTTAAATTGCCATCGTTGTCATCAACACCGACCTTTCATGTCAACATTTAAACAAACCAAACTATCATTGGTTACTAGAGTTTTTAAAACATGTCCAGTTGAGTATGCAGGTATTGTACATTGAAATTTGTTTGTGTTTCTTTGCAATCTTATCTTACTACGTTTGATCAGTGTTTTTCATTTATATTATATGTTTTTCATTTCCCTAAGAAATAAATCTGTTGGCTGTGCATTTATTTAAATAAACTTTTCTATTTAACTTGGTATTCAGTGAAAACTACAGTTGAGACAAACAACACTGCGATGCTTATAATAGGAACAGTTCTTGGAATAATCATAGTTGCTATGGTGGTATTTTCAATATATATGATAGTACAGAGAAGACGTGAACTGATTCGGAATAAAGGTAACTCAATATATATTTGTATATATTGTTGCTTTTGTATGGTTATAAACGTTAAATAAGCATAAGCTTTTCCATGCGACGATATAAAATATGCTGTAGATGAACAGCCTTTCAAGAGTTTGGGATATTTGTTAATTTGTTTGCTTGTATGTTTGTTTGTTTGTTCCATTAATTAATTGCGTAGGGTTGATATCTTATTTTGTTTTTGGGTTCATGTTTTATTTTTTTTCTATTGTTGTACATCTGTATTTGAAACTTCTATTTTATATCAGTGATATTATCAAAATTGTTCTGGTACTCTCGATTTAGTGATTTTAATACTTTCGGGGTTAAGAATGAATTATGCTCCAGATAGCCTAAAAGACGTTGCAGTTTGAAACTTTCAAATATTTGGCTTTTCCGTGGCCCTTTTATGTTTGCTTTATGGAATATTAGAATTTTTCCATTGTCGGACATATCAGTATTATATGTCATGTACTCCATTTATATTGAATATTTTGAAAAAAACTTGTGTCATGTTATACATTTTTTAAAGAATTACAGCCATACGATTTGTGAAAAAAATTTTTATCAAAGCGTTACATAAGTCATGTGCGATGTGAAATGTTCTCCATTCATAATGAATATATGAATAACAACTTGAGTCATGTGATTATCCTTTTCAAAATGATTGAAAACTTAATCGTGTAAAATACTTTACTTACTTGTAACTGCAATGTTTTTTTTTTTTTTTTTATTTTTTTTTTTTTTTTTTTGTTTTTTTTTTGTAATTTCAGCAAAAACAAGTTTTGCCCGTTTATTGATCCCCGTCAAATTTGGAGAGTAGGGTCGGAGAACCATCCCTACTGCCCCTTACAAAAACTCTTTACATATAATTTTATATACTTTAACATGACTGGTATAAAAGTGTTATTTAGAATTTGTAGTACGTTCATGGGGTTTCTGTTTTTATAACATAGAAGAGAAATAACAAACAAATTTATACAGAAATAATCCTAAAGCAAACATTTTCCAAAGACTTTCTAAAACATAAAGTAAAATAAAAGTTTATCAAAATACTTCATTTTGAAAAAGATAACCATTTTTTTGTTTCAACTTATCCTCTTGAGAGTTGCTTCCCTTTGACCTAATATTTTTTAGAACAAAAAATATTTTCAGCAAAATTAAAGTAGTATTCTTTTTTTTTTTCAATGTCACAAAAATGTTTGAAACATAATTTATGTTAAAAGAAAGTTGTTACATTTACCCATCAAATATTTACCTACTGTTTTTTTTTCTTAAAATAAATAAAAAATCTCATACAACAATTAACTGAGTCTTTACAAAAGACTGAGATGGTCTCAAATAAATCTTATCATTCTGCTATCAGGTTCAATAGGAATGAAACATGTAATCTTTTTAGTTTTAACACATTTTGTTTTCCTACTATTAAAAACAAATGAAAAGTGTGTATTTCAAAATTGGTGATGTCACTTTGACCACAGAATTATATCACATAAAAAAACTTTACTAAAAAAAAATACCAAGATTTACTTTCCTCAAGTAAATGTTAAAACTATCATGCAATATTTACCTGAAAATTTATAAGATATTGAGTAGGTCAAAAGAAATTTTAACTCTTTTGCAACTATGTGCATTAAGAATAGAACATTAAGAAAAGAATAGAACTGACATATAAATCAATGTACTTAGCTATAACTTTAACAATTATTTTTTTTTATGATGAGCAACAATTGGTCAATGTGTTTTTGTAAAATCATGACAGTCACTTTTAACTTGAATGTCTCTTTGATTTACAAGGAGTACAATCTATTCAAGAAAACTTAAATATTTAATTGTAAAGAGCAAAAATGTACTGTGTGATAGTCATTTAAACTAATCATTACTGTTTCTTAAACTGTATAAACATAATACACAAAACAAAGCAACAATTTGCTTAAAACTATGATATTCTACTGAAGGGAGGAAGGATCATGGTGGGAGAGAGGGGGAATTGAGGGGGGAGGAAAGAGGGGAAAAATAGGGAAAATATCAAATAAAAGGTTATTGGTGTAAACTACTTTGGCTTTCGTCTCTGCTGTTTAGTAAAAAACATATCTTTAAACAGTGTTTTGGGTTGGTGGAAGGCTCCATACATTGCAATATTACCAAATGTCCAGTCTAAATACATATGAGATGGCTAAGCAAAAGAAAATTAATGTTCTGAATTATATTGAAAGACTAAATTATCATACTTCTCCCATGTCTTTTCAAAAAACTCATACTTTGAAGTTTGTTTTGCAGTATATTTTTCAATCTTATAGTTGACTACTATTTGATTCTTAAAATTTTCTAGGTTAGGCCTTATTTTCTTAATCCTACTGTAATATATATGACTTTTTGCAATCAAAATTATTTTGTTTAACACAATATCAAGTTTTGTACTGCCAAATAAGATATCTGTTGCCAGCCAATTATGGAAATCAATATTACATTTCTCTTTAACATAATTTTGAACTTGTAACCAGAATTGTTTTATTATTGGGCAATCACAAAACAGGTGGAACAAAGTTTCTGATTCATTTTGACAAAATGTACAGGTATCATCATCAATAATATTCATTTTTTTAAGTAAATAGTTTGTTGCAAGGATTCGATGGTTGATTCTAAATTGTAACCATATGATTTTTTGATCTTTTGTATATCTATGAACCATATCATATATTGAATTATTTTGAAAAAAAGAAAGGTCCGAAAAAGCCGTCAAATTATCTTTCCATTTTTGTAAAGAGTTTGGATACTGGTTTATATTTTGCATTGCTTTATATATAGATCTACAACCTTTTTTATCTTTATTTAAAAGTATCAGGCTATGAGGAATGTGGATAATATAGTTGAACTTCTGGGGCAAATGTAAAATATTATTAACTTCTAGGTATTTTTTTAGGGCATTTACAATACCCCTATATTCTAAAAAATTACTTCTAATATTGTAGGTTGTAGTAAACTCATCATAAGAATAAAATTCACCATCTTGATTGAGGAGGTCTCCTAAAAACAAGATTCCTCTTGAAATCCATCTTTGTAAATACACACTTGAGTTACCAACTTTAATTCCTGGATTTTTCCAGATATGAACTGAAAAACATTGTTTGCTGTTTTCAGGTTTTAAGTTTACAGAAAGGGTAAAATAACTGTATAAAACATCTTTCCAGAATGGATTGATATCTTCATGAAGTTTTGACTTAATAAAGTCTGTACCAAATTTAAATATTTGACTTATGAAGGGACATGTACCATCAATAAAACTACTAAATTTACTATTTGAGTTGATCAGTCTTCGTAGCCATGTCACCTTTAGACTATTAATAAATATTTTCAAATCTATCATTTTGAGTCCTCCATACTTGTAGTCCTGTGTTATAACCTTTCTTTTAACTTTGTCATGAGATTCATTCCATAGAAATTTAAAGAATAAGTTTTGAATTATATTGATTTTGACTAAAGAAGGATTTGGAATACTTAAAATCAGATGATTTAGTTTTGCTAGAGCAAGGGATTTAATTACTACAATTTTACCTATAGGGGAAAGGATTCTTTTTGACCAATTTGCAAATAGCTTTTTAATTTCTTCAATTTTTAAATCATAGTTCAAGTCTACTATTTCTGAGAGATTATTAGAAAATTTGACCCCAAGAACAGTAAATACTTCATCATTCCATGCCAGATTATATTCTGGACAAATAATGGTATTACTATTTTTCCTTGATCCAATCCATATTGCCTTAGTTTTCTCTGTATTTATATTCAGGCCTGAAACACTAGCATAGAATTTTAATGTCAACATTATGTTTTGTAAAGACTTTTTTGTACCATCCAAAAACAAACTTGTGTCATCAGCATACTGTGATATTTTATATTCTTTACCCTGAATTAGTATACCTTTAATATTTTTGTTATTCCTAATTAGAATTGAAAGTATCTCAGCACATAAAATGAACAGGTAGGGTGACAGAGCATCGCCTTGACGGCATCCTCTATGAAGTAAGAACCAATCAGACATGTGTCCGTTCACAATGACACACGATTCTATATTTGTATAAAACAATTTTATCCATTTACGTATAGATGGACCAAAGTTAAAGAACTCTAAGACTTGGTGCATGAAATCCCATGACACAGTGTCGAAAGCAGCAGCAAAGTCAATCAGGAGAAGTAAACCAGGGATATTATTCTTCTCCGTATAAAATAAAATGTCATATAACATTCTAATATTAGATGCCATTAATCGGCCAGGTAAAAATCCTGTTTGGTCTTCATTAATAACATTTGCTAAAATATTTTTTAAACGAAATGCAACTGAGGCAGAAGCGATTTTATATGCCACATTCAAAAGTGAAATAGGCCTCCAATTTTTCAAATAAAGTTTATCTTTATTTCCCTTAGGTATGCAAGTTATGACCCCTTGTTTTTGTGTAACTGATAATTCTCCTTTTGCATAGGCATAATTTATAGATCTTACCAAGAAAACCCCTATGTCTTTCCAAAAAAACTTAAAGAATTCTACTGTAAAGCCATCATTTCCAGGGCTTGTATTATTTGACATTCTCTTTAGAGAGTTTAACATTTCATTGTATGTCAGAGTTCCCTCAATGGACTGCTTGATTGTTTCTGAGAGTTTTGGTATATCAAAATGATCCAAAGTATTATTTAGAGATATAGTTTCTGTCTCTTTTAACTTATACAAGTTTTCGTAGTGATGTTTTGTCTCTAAAAGAATTTCATTTTGTGATTTTAAATGTTGACCTTTATCTGAAATAAGTGAGTTCATAAGTTTAGAAACATAGTTTCTGTTTTCTAGATTACAGAAATACCGTGTGGGCTTTTCTCCTTCATGTAGCCATTTTGCTTTAGATCTAATAAAAATACCATTCATTTTTTTCTTTCTTAATTCTGAGAGTTCTCTTTTTTTATTTTCTAGATGTTGGAAATTTATGTTTGTATCTTTTTCAATCTTTTCAATTTCTTTCAAAATGTTTTCTTCCTTATTTGCCTCTAGTTTTTTCTTACTTGAAGCATGGCTTATTGTTACACCTCTAATGTTTAATAAGAGAGTTTCAAAAAATAACTGATCATTTATATTGAAAAGCAAGTCTTGTGATGGAATATTATCTACCTCATGTATATTGTCTGGTTGGTCAGCTATATACTGTAACTTTGTATCATTGATAATCTTTTTTACCTTATCTATATAAACTTCATCCCTAAGTAAAGAATTATTAAACTTCCAATATGACAAACCTTTTTTAAATTTACCAAATTCTAAAGATATGAATATACGAGAATGATCAGTATGATATCCAGGTAAAATAACAGTACTATCAATATCAGTATACAAATTGTTCGAAATAAGAAAGAAATCTAGGCGTGCCTTTTTGATAGGATTTTTCCTAAACCATGTATATTCTCTTTTTTCAATATTATTCTCTCGCCAGCAATCCATCAAGTTATACTCTGACATTAAATTAATGACCTTGTCTCTGGCATTCGGATTATTCAAGTGTAGATAATTATAACTATCTTTGTCTGGATCAAGTACTAAGTTAAAATCCCCTGCCAAAATAAATAAAGAGTCCTCAAATTTGGACATTTTTTCAAAAACCTTTTCATAAAATTTGGATTGTCTCTATTTGGTCCATAAATGTTTACAAGTGTAATATCTTTCTCACATATATTGCATACCCCACGTGACTGGCTACTAAAATTAGAAAAATATGTATCATAGCCCCAAATAGAGCGTATGTACTTTTCATCTTTAGTAATAAAATGAGTATCTTGTAAGAAACATATCGAATATTTTTTACTCTTCAAAAAATTTATAACATCTCTTCGCTTGCTTCTGTCACCCAAACCCTGCGCATTCATGGAGACTATAGAAACTTTACTAGTCATAATTAAATATCAAAGTACCAGATTGACTTGAAAGACATGTGAAGATTAAACAAAATCTCGAAAAAGATTGGTTATATAAAAAGTTTCTAGAATTATATTGGTGCACATTTATCATTAAGGAGCAAATTTCACCATGCATTGTAGGGAAGCCATCCACCAGAACTTTGCCGAGACTGTTCATTAAGCTTGGATTAAACATATATGGTTGAAAGGAGCTTGGGAATTTGTTTAGGTGAGATCTGCACTTTACTTTATTGCAGTTCTGTTAAACAAAAAACACAGGCATTTACATGTACATAAAGATACCAAATGGAAAGGCGAAAAATAAAAAAAAACCTATTTTATCGTAGATATTGTATTAAAAAAAATATATATATTTATATATGTGATAATCCCTGAAAGTAAAGTATACAATGTATAAAATGTTCTAGATTTTTAAAATAATTTAAATAAACTTTTTCCATTATTTATATTAAAGAAAATCATACTGTTTGTCCTGTGCCTCCATTTTTATGTTTATTCAATAAGCTCAGCAAGATGTCTTTCTAATTCTAATGCATAAAAAACTAAAGCACGCTTTGTGAATAAATTATGTTTTTATAGTACAAACTGATAAAAACAAATTATTATTGTTATTTAACATTTCTTTATTTACAGATTTCTCCAGAAATACAAGCAGCAGAAGGTATGTTTCTATGTATATATATATTAATTAACTATTTTCATTTGTTAGAAGTTTTCAAACAAAGCACGCTATTAATACTGGTATCATATAAATATTTTTAAATAAGTTTTATTACATGATAATAAAACGTGCACTTGAAATTCTTAAAAGGGAAGAGTAATAAAGCTATAAATCATCATGTGAAATTAATGTATGATAGTTTTAGCAAAATACAAATAGAATGGTTGGATACTCTAACACTGCAAAAACGTTTTGGATATGTAAAATTTACTTCTAAATGTAACGGATTTACTTCTACTTCAAGGTATGTCAATGTGGATGGCTCGAAAACTCTTCAAACAAAAGATGTAAAACTGAAAAACACATCTCACGATGTTCAAGCCTCAGAAAGTCAATATACAGAACTGGATAAAGATCTGAAGGAAGCAGAATCTGCATATGATGCTATTTCAACTATGTGAACTTTCGACATAAAAGGGTTATTAAGTACACGTTCGTTGCACGTTTGAGAAAAACGGAAAAATGACTTTTGACCTGTTAATGTTCATAAATTGAATGTTTCTGATTTTCATTGCCTTTAAAAGATCTATTATGACATAAAAAGAAAAACATGAAAAACAAAGGAAATAAAAAGCTAATATTTAAGATTTGAAAGATATTTCGACGGCTAGTATATATAGAGATATATAATTTAGATATCCATATTAACTTCCTGCATTCTTTGTGAATAGAGAAAAGCATTGTAACAGGCTGCTATCAAATCCATAAAATGTCCTTATATGACTAGAAATAAACATGTGATTTAAGCAAGGGTTGATTGAGTTCACACGTCTTTTCGCGACACGTATAACATTACCATTACTTTTTTCTATAGATTTTTGATTCTGTCTCTTTATATAATCATGTTAAAAATAAAATTGCATGTTTCTAATCAAATGATTAAAATGTTTTTCTCATGCATTATACTGCTTCCAGATAACATATATTTAAAAACAAGCAATTAACGTTGATGACAGCAGTATATTATTAAATTGGGACTGTTTAATTTGTATGTAAGTTGTGAGGATGAAATCGCTATTTAAATGTTGAGCCGCGTGACAACGTTGATGTTGATCACGTAAGTGACGCCTCTGTTGTTTGACTGTTTATAATGCCAAACATAAGTTTAACGCTACCAGAAACAAACACAGTTATTACAATTTCAATCGAATGATGCTAAGAATTCATGATTTATGAATCACAACATATCTTATGAAATGATAAAAAGATATTTATAAGTCTAGAAAACTGTATGATGCGCGGAAAGTATTACAAAAAAACTTTAGTACGTATTAAATGTTACATAAACTGCGAATGCATTAAAGACTTTTCTTTCAATAAAGCTTAATCATTGATCTCAAAATAATTGATCTGTAATGATTCCATGAAAACAAACATGAAGTCCCGTCAGATCAGCTTTAACAATATATGATAAAGATTATACTTCACAAAGAAAACATACGTAAATGAAATTAGCCTCATAACTGACCCTTAAATATTTTCCCGAATAGCATAGCATTCGCGTAAGTCAACAAAACCTCATGAGGCACACTCTCGTTATTAAGTAATTATTGAGGTCAGGTAAAATAATAAAATCATGAAGATATCAGAAAATTCAACTAATAATTAAGCGATGATGAACTGGTTTTTTTTAGTGATCTTTCATTTCAAATACATTTTAATTGTATTTTGGAGTTATTTTCTTTATTTTGAATAAATAGAACTTTGTTTGATGTTATAAATTATGCTTTAGGCTAATTAGTGTTGACGTTTAATTCTCTGTACTGGTAAAATAATGGTAGTATTCGAAAGACAATATCAAAACTTTACAACTGTGACCACTTAAAGTAAATGTATGGATCATATACGATATATAACATTGTATACGTTTAAAACAAATATTGCATGTACATTGTACATGTATATCACGTTATGCTTAGAATCTCAGTTTCGTTTAGAAACATATAGTGATTAGTTCATTATCAGATAGATAGAAAAACTAAATTGTTTGTATATTTGTGATGCAAAAGGGTATTGTAAAATAAAAAATGTTTAACGAATGTACTAAAAGGATTCGATTGCTTCTTCAGAAGTCTTCAATACACAACACAAATTGCACTGTTCTGTCAATGACAAATGCGTTGTTTTAAGTCATATATGTCTATAATAAAGTCTCTTTTGAAGAATTAGATCGCCGATTTTGGACTCATACATGTTTTTTTGTTTGTTTGTTTTGGGTTTTACGTCACATCAACACAGTACACAGTACAGTACAACTCATACATGTATTTTGGAGTATTTTCAATTGCACTTAATAACACGCAAAAAATATTTGCTTGACTTTTGATGCCAATTACAGTAGGCCGTTAATGCTTTTTTTTATTGATTCATTTTCAACAGATTTATGGGTAAATAAACATGGTGGATTTGTATTTCTGACGTCCTGCAAACAGGTACAATTTTTGCATTATTTCGCATACAAATGGACACAAATTCTTAGAGCTCTATATCTAATGCTTCTCCTGGTCCAGAAAGGCCATACATGAACATGTTCGAACCCCTTTCTGACTCCTGGACCTATATAAATCGATCCAAGAGAGCGCCACACTCAACGGGTGGGGAAATGTTGGACTGGTCGTGTACCCTACAACATCCACCATACTCTCATCTTACCAGCGATCATCTTGACCTTAATGAAATTAAAAAGCCCCCAAAAGACGACAAATGAATTATATATTAGAAGGGATGTCTAATCTTGGACTTTCAAAGTACAGAATTGATAATATTGAATCACATCTACATGTATATGTTCAAAGCGCCACGCTAGATGTTACGCAACAACGAATTCGTTAACTAGAATATAAAATTATAGACATAGAGGTCCCTAGTAGAGAAAACAATATTGTTTTACCTGGTATTCCCGAATCAAACAACGTGGACCCGGTGAATTTAGTGAAAAACTTTATTTATGCCAATTTGCAACTTGACACGTCTCAATTTTTCCTCATGCCTGCATTTAGACTTGGCCTCGTGTTCACATCACGAGCGTCACATCTTAAAAGGAATTAACCTAAACCAAGATGTTCATTGGCCACATGCAGCAACACTGGTGAGATTAGTGCACTGATTGGCTATGCACATCGTCTAAACATTCTGGTACTGGCATTTCTAGGGATTACCTAAGGGAGAGAAGAGCCCGAATTCTAGCTTAAACGAGATGAATTTGTAAAGACAATGTGAAAATATGGTACCCAGCTGCACTGCTAGTTAATGGTCGTATCACTCGCAAATTCTTTCCAGATTTGCACGATATTCTCAAGGAATCTTGAATTACCGACGTGCACAAACGCATATCTGATACTCTTGAATCCGAATCAGAGTGTATTCGACAAGCATATGATGTATAGCTTTCAACCCTTGATATATTGGGTCTGACGATAGCCCGATCCGCCACCTTACATATCAAATCTAGTTGAAGGGTTAGTTGTTGTTACATGAGTACATTTAGATGTTTCATCACTGTTCCCATGTTAATTACCAATACAATGTTTAATTCTTTATTTTCTGTCATGTTGTTCTGTATATGCGCCTGGCAGGAATAAAATTTTTATTTTGTTATTAGTACGGAAAACGGACACAATAATTTGTCTGCTGTTGACTTATTTAAAGATAAATCATTGCATGACTAAGAGTAAAAAGCACATGTATTACTTTCAGTACATTCGTAAAGTGTTCCTTTAAAATAATAACAGCATCCCATGACAAATTATTTGTAAACTTATAAATACAGAATATGAAAAACATCAGAGCCTTATTATGTAAGCAGATTTTTCAGTTGGGTTTATATTGGATATAATAAAGGTTTCATTCTCAATCAAAGATTTATTTTCAGACTAGAACCATTACTGGTCTTTCATTCAATGTAAAATTGTAGGTTCCTTTGAGTTATTGCAGCTAAAGTTAGAAGGCTCGTTGTCGTGTATTGCTTGAGGACTTGGCGGTGTAACATTTTAGAATTAGTCAGTTTATGCAACTTACTTACGGATCGTCTCAAAAGAAGTATATCATGAACACAATTGTCTATCTATTTTCATTCAATTCATATACGCATGATAAAACTTCAAAATTGTTTGCGTACGAATGATAACAGCTCAAATGTTTAAGTGGATAGCTATAATTGAAGTGGTTAAATTTGTAATTGAAAGACCATGATATGTTTTGTAAGACAATGGTGCGTTTTGTTTTTATTTCACTGTGTATGTAACGAGGATATCTTTGTTTAAATTTCAGAGATATATCTATGTACTTTGCTGGTTTAAATTCCTGTTAGTGTATTTTAAACTATATCTTAAGTTAAATAAACCAGGGTATGATTGATGTATAAACATTTTTCATCTTAATACATTTCGATGTGTATACATGATATATATATACACGCAAAAATACAACTAGGAAGTTTTAAACGTTTATTGACATGACTTAAATGTATTTTAATAATCATGTTTTTCTCTATACTTATCATTGGAATATGTATTTCGTTCTCACAAGGTAGTCCTTAAAACATATATATTTCTATATAACTCTTGTTTTATTAAACGAAGGGCTTTCATTTTATGTTTTTAAAAGTTTCATTCAGTGCTTTTCGTCCGCAACTTGTATATTTGTTAAGAGAACTATTATATTTCATTTTGAAAAATTATTTCATTGTTGTCAACTGATATATTGAATAACCTGATACAGAATCTTTAGTATTTATGTTTAACAGTACAAAATGTATACATAATTGTTAGTTATGAAAGACTATTATGTGTCGTATCGGATAATAGTACTAAGTACGTATCACAAAGTTTTTGAACGCAAACATTTACATCATAATTAAAATACATAAGACAAAAATGTGAATTTAACGGCTTTATAAATTATAAATTATACTTACTTAAAATTAAACATTCACGGTGTTTTCTAAAGAATAGATACGTTACATTTTTATCACTAGTCGGTAATTTTCTGTATAATTATCATCAAGATATCTTTCCTAACACACTTTTATTAAATGAAGAAGGCTGACATAATTTATTTGGAAGCAAAGTTTGGGAAATCATACGAGTGCTCACTATTATTTAAATACTAGAACAAAGCAACTAATATACAAAATGTTGAGAAATGTCGTAACTTAACTTGACATTACACTATAATGACATTTGATCTTTAATATTTAACTTTGTAGGTACACTTACTATTCAAGTACCAAGTGCTGGTAACTGTGGTGATGATACAGTTCTAACCTGTCAGTTTACTGGTAAAATTGCCGCCTCTATTGGCTGGTATGGATTGAACAGATCCTTAGTAACAGTAAGACCAGAGGACAACAACAAATATACAGAAACAATTGGAACATCATCGTTTACATTGACAATACACAACACTGACATTACTGATGGAGGAGATTATAGATGTAAAAATGGATTTGATCAGAGTCAGTTTAAACGTCTTAAAATAGAATGTAAGTTTTTAAACAAAGCAACAAATAATACAATACAAAGCATATATCAATGTTATTTGTGAAAAGAAATAACATTCAAATATTTAGACAGATTGATATTCCATTTTAGGATATTATGTTAAATACATGTAAATAGAAGATATTGAATAAGTGTATGTTTGATATTAAATTTACTGAACGAGTTGAATGAAATCATATCGTGAGAGCCTCTACACGAATAAAATATTCTATTTACCACATATATAATATAAGAACGGTAAACTGTTAAAAAGAGTCATTTTGCATTGACGCGCCTATAGTGTAACGTTAATATTAGCGCACTTAAACGCTATTTTTATATCTTAAACGTAAATAACGTCATGTCAAAGTGTTATTATACTAGTGTTGTATCGTTTTTATTAAATTGCTCCAAGGTTTATGTGATAAATGACTTTAATTTGATATCGCCCTCATTTGATATATCATAATACAAAAATGAAACAACTAAACTGCTTGTACATGTATATTGCTTGAAACATTGCAAATGATAGCTCTTACATTGTTCAACGTCTTTGCCATATGTTATTATTACGAAAAGCAACGGGATGAGTATCTACACATATACCATGAAGTATAGAAAGATCGTATTGTTCCATTCGTACAAGATCAATATATTTCGAAATTATTGAAACAGAAAAATAAAGCTTTGAAATGTCAAAACAAGGATAATTTATCATATACTTATAAAATGAAATATTGATAAATATTGAAATAAAATGAATATTTTAATTTTCCGTATTTTCACTTTTGTCGTACCGGACTAATTTATTCTAAATTCAGTCATTAAACAAAATTAAAGGGGAAGTCTTTCGAAACGTAAAGTCAAAGAAAAAGAGGAAAGGTATGTAATAATAAAAAAAACGAGATTTTTTTATCAATAACAGATTTATTTTCATCTCGTGGTTTGAAAATTATGTTTCACTCGTGGCTACCGTCACTCGTGAAAATCGATTTATATGTACCACCCGATGAAAAATTAATCCCGTCTTTATAGGCAAGTTTTAAAGTTTTTATTATATATGTATGATATTATCTTAACGGTATTTTATTATTATTTATAAATTATAATTATGCACACCCCTTGCACATTGAAGTAAAGTGTTTATAATCAAGTAAAAATGTTTTTATTTTGTAGGTAAAGCATCATCAGCTACACACAGTGTAACAAGTGGAAAGAAAGTACAGATAACTGTAGATAAACTATATCCTGCCTCACCAACACTCACTATTACATTTAAAAGACAGGTATTATTCTACATGTATTTTATGAAAAAGGTAGTGATACACAAAATTCACTAATTGATAAACAGAGAACTTTTATTGAATATAAGTGACGAAATTAAAGGTTTAACAATGTACATGTGTACTCGTATGCTATTGTAAAAAAAAACATGCAAGAATATTTTGAAACATTTGGTAGCATCAGAGCTGAACTGATAAGGAAACATAAATCGATAAATAGAATACTGGGCCTCCGTGGCCGAGTGGTTAAGGTCGCTGACTTGAGATCACAGGTCCCTCACCGCTGTAGGTTCGATCCTCACTCGGGTAGAAATGTGAGGAAGCCATCCAGCTGGCTTACGGAAGGTCGGTGGTTCTACCCAGGTGCCCGCTCGTGCCTGAAATAATGACCGGAGGGGCACCTGGGGTCTTCCTCCACCAATAAAGCTGGAAAAATCGACGAAAAAATCTCGGCGGGACGCTCTAGGATGGCCCGACTTGAGTGTACGGTCGCCCATATGGGCTTTCCGGCGGCGACCTTAAATAAACGCATTAAAAAAATAGAATATTCATTGTGGCTTGATTTTATTATATGCACCCATGTTTTAGAAGTTTTTCCTAAACTATGCTTACATGTAAATGAAAATCGGTGTAGTGTAGTAGATTCTATTTTTCATTAAAAATCTTCAGAACATCTACATATTAATGTTCCATTATGTGACTTAGTTCTCACTAAGGCAGTTTTATGTTTAACTTAGTAAATACTGATGTACAGCTACGTGGACCTATTTACATTATAGTTGGGCTTATTCACTTAAGTTTCTTTTGCATGCTGCAGTAAGCCGCTACATTTGACAAATTTGCTTTCAGCTTTTAAATAAGAAATCTATTAAATTACAAAAGAGATCATTTAAAAACCATCAACATAGCTTAGCGCTAAATATTTGAGAAAATGCTTCAAATAACGAGGACTTCGATCATAACGATGTGACTGAAGAGCTGTCTGTACATGTACAAATATATATTCGTTGTGTGTATGTGTGTGTGTGTGCGTGCGTGCGTGTGTGTGTGTGTGTGTGTGTGTGTGTGTGCGTTGGTGCGTGCTTGGGTGTGTGCGTGCGTGCGTGCGTTGGTGCGCGTGTGTGTGTGCGTGCGTGCGTTTGTGTATGTCCATGAAGTAAAGTATGAAATTAATATGCAGGTATAAGAATAAACAATAGACAAGAATAAACCTTTCAAAATCATTCCGATAGCTGAGTAGAGGTCAGTTTTATTTCGAGATATTTCGATAAAAATAAATAATCTCCATCAAGAAAGAAATGCTGTTTTAAATGGCATAAGATCATTATTGTACTCCCATGTTGCCTTAATAACCAGTGAATACAAAAAGTTTTAAAACCATTTAAACCCTGAGATTTCTTATAATTATAAAGACCATATGCCAAATCTATTGAATAATGATACCTATATAAACAGGATAATTCCATCCAGATATCAGGATCTTCAGCATGTTCAAGTAGTACACAGTATACAGGCTACTACAGATGTGTGTGGACTTCTAGAAACTCTTTAGATGACGGGTCGTATACTTACAGCATTGTTGTTACAACCATCACACAAGCTACTCCACTAACAGGATCATTTAAATTAGGTATGTTAGCTGTGATTCTTATCATAATTATTGTTGATATTCAAATATTTATCAACTTCAGATATATCCACTAATTACATAATATTGACCTTTGATATACATATAACGACATCTATAAAAGCCACTTTTTTTTGTAAAATGATGATGATCTCCCCCTGGGCTCCTTGCCATTGGTTCTTGTTGCTGGGTCATATGGGGGTTGCGTTCATTGAACACCGCCTTTCCTTGTTGATCTTGTTTATCATATTTTCAACACATTTGTCATGCAAAGAAGAAATCTTTAAATACACTCAATGCATTATAGATATACAAGTACAAACAATTACAAACTTTATATTAGTACATGTAGGGTGAACGTTTCGGTTGTCAAAAATAGCGTTTTTCGTGCGTCCGTTTTTCGTGTAACGTGCGTGCGTATAGCGTGCAACGTGCGTTTGCTGAAACGCTTTCTCAAGCGTGCATCGTTTTCAAGCGTTTAACGTTTTTCGTTTTCCGTGTATCGTTTTTCGTTTATCGTGCGTCTGAAAGCGTGCGTTTCTTATTTAGCGTGCGTCTGCGTTCGTCTAAGCGCTTAATAAAGTACCATGTTTTGCGTCTGTTACTATACAAGATACAAGAAACTTTATTTTAAGTCGGCTAATAAGCTATTTACCGACAATAACAAAAGCATAAAACATATTTACTTACATACAACAGTTCTGAAAATAAAAACATATAAAACTATTAGCAGCTTAAGCATGAAATAAGAGTATCAAGGTTAAGAAGAACTTTACAATAAGATGGTAAATTAAGGCATGATAGCTTGATGACATGCACAGTACATATTGTATTAAAGGTAATAACAGTTTCTAAAAGTAATAAATGCCTGTAGTCTAGAAATTTAAGTATGATACATATAGCAATGTGAAATAGATAAAAATAATAATAATAAATAAAAAATTATTAAAATAGTAATAGTTATAAGTTAACATCTACAATTTATAAATACGTAATTGAAGGTTTCCTAAAAAATATATATAAATAAATAAATAGATAAAATTAAACTTACTTATAAAAGTGCATAAAAATTTATGATAGAACTTATACAGCATAAAAAAGAAACAAGATATAGCACATACAGTGTAACAAACAAAGTAAACTAAAATTAAGGTGGTTGCATGCACAGCCTAATGGAATGGGGAATAAGGAGTTTTAATATGAACAAAGCATACAAACACAACAAAGATTCAACTAGCATAAAATACAAGGGTTTAAGAAAAATTAACACACAACATATAAACAAAGCATCATAGCAAACTAAAAGGGATGCACAAAAGCAAGGCAAACAAACAAAACATGTAGTCTAAGCATTTACATAAATTAAAACTAAGCAGAATAAACAAACACATAGCAAATTTACAAGCACATAGCACATTTACAGCTTGGGCCACTCCAGACCTGGATCAGTCTCCCAAACTCTTTGTAATTTTCAACCTTGCGGATGTCATTAGGGAGACTGTTCCATATCTGGGCACCTTCAAACTTAAAAGAATTCTTACCGTATGTTACTGTTTTGACCCTTGGGACATTTACACTTTTTTGATACCTAAAAGAATAATTGGAATTTTTAAATTGAATTAAATCATTTATATATGGTGGTGATTTTCCGTAAAGGCATTTAAACACTTCTTTGGCTATTATTTTAATTCTTGACAAATGTAAAGTAGGCATATTAACTTTTTTTATTAATGTGTCATATGAAGAATTAAAATCATTAAATACTATTTTTAGAGCTCTATAAAGAAGTAAAAGAATATCTTAGATAGATATATTATGTAAATTTCTTGTTTCTTAAACATGTAAGAGATGTTCTGCGTCCCTGTCAAAGAATAGAAATATTATATAAAGAAGTATTATTGTGATGTTTACATTAAAGTTTTAAAGTTTGTGACCTCGCGGTGAATACTGGTCAGATTTCTACATGCTTTTCGCCGAAGATTAATTAGTTTTAATCCTAGTTTACATACGCATATAACATTTAGTAACTTATTAATTGCAACATTTTTGATATTAAATTCAGCAAACAGGTGTTTATATGCGAACCAATATATATTAGATATGAGGTTCGTCAGACATCAAATGATGGTAATCAGACTAGCACCCCACCCCCTTTACAAGTTCATCTTCTGACTTTTCATCAAAGACTGTCCGAACCCAATCCGAATCCTATTTAGGGTGATAATTATTTTAGACAGTTCCTCCCTATTTTTCTTGACAGATTTATATTGATATTTTACAGCCTGGCAGGGGAAAAGAGTCAACTCGGCCCTATACCAACTCGGCACGGGTCAACTCGGCACGGGTCAACTCGGCCCACTTTACAAAAATATATATAACGTATTAACTTTGCTTTGCATGTTGTTAAGGTAAATGAATAATGAGAAATATCTTATTATTATATAATTTTACATTGTAGAACCCCTGACACTGGGAATACCATTCCGCGGCTCTTGAGTTCCTCCGAGCTATTCGGCCGCTTACACGTTTTACTTGTTAAAATACTGAATCGTTATAAACCTACTGTGTATGCAAATATTTCTTCGATTTTCCCAGGGTTATTTAGCATTGTGATTTAATTTCTACCTGGGCTATACAAATGTTATATCAGCCACAGGGTGAGAAAAAAGTGCATCCTGACATGGACTCGAACCCGTGACCCTCTAAATACCGTACCGCGGCTGTAGCGACATTTGTTAATAGTTTCATTCTTTGTACATGTATAGTGAACATTTTACTAATCATACATTGTACTATTTCTATATTTTTGTACAAATAAAAATAGCTATATTTTTTTCTAGATAAATTCTATGGTGGCTAAAATATACCATGATGTACTTTTTAGACATGTAATCACAACAGACAGGCTGAGCAAGTCCCTTTACAAAATTCCCCTATCTGTCAGCTCATTATCAAAGCATAGAATACTATTTTTGTATGTGGCCTGGGCTTTTAAAGCCCTTTATTTTGTTTCAAGATCTGTCTGACAGTCATATTGATGTATTGTTATTGTGATATTTAATAATAATCTTTTGTTAAATAATGATACCTTGATTTGGGATTTCTATGAATTTCAACCAGTCCAATCAAACAAAGAGAATACAATGATATAGCAATATTCCTATTATGTACAATAAAAAAACACTTACAATTATTATTTTAGCAATCTTAATAAAATTGTCAATCCTTGTTTCCTGATCCAGTTCAGTGTTTACATGTCAAAAGTTAAATGAGCCGCGTCATGACAAAACCAACATAGTGGTCCGGCGACCAGCATGGATCCAGACCAGCCTGCAGTGAACAAATAAATGTTGCCGTACTTGATAGTTAAGCAAATTTGCGGCTCAGATTTGTTTCCGTACTTATTTTCGGCGTGTCAGATTTTTTGTGGTTACGTTACTTGTATAATGATTACGTCACATGTCTAAATATAGAATGTCAAACTGTGCATCTGTTGCATAATAACACACACTTTCCGTTCTTCTACGTCAATAGGGTAAATGCGGGTCATGTTAGAATATATTATAACCCATAATGCATGGTATTTATTATATATATTTATCAAATTGAAAAAAAGGTGGTTAAAAATTGAGGTTGAAACTTTCAGGGCCGAAACGTCCAGGAGGTGTAAAGTCCTGAAACATATAGATTTAGCCCTTGTCTGGAAAATATGTTGGGCTGCCCGTCTGCAATGTATGTTTTCCTTTGTGTAAAAAGGTCATGTATTAATTTCGTTCGCCTGTATGTAAATGATTTGATAATTTGATCGCTGATTTGCTAAAGTTACTACCATTCGTTTTATTTTGTTTAAGCCAGAAGCGGTGTCGAAGTAATTATTATCTATCTAAGAGATTCCTGGTATAAAGCAAAGTATTTTTTCAGAAATGTGCATAAGACGACCCTGTTAAATAATTTTTAATGCATGTATTAGCGCTTGATGGCTTATAATTTCAATAATCATTTGTTTAGGCTGCCCGACAAAAAATAATATTGTGCCAGGTTGAGTGCATTCGCGGATTGATATCATTACAGCTCTAACCTGGGACATAAGATAAGTTAGTTAACATAAACCCGTTTAAAATACATGAATGACTAGCTATCATTTAATCAAATCACTAAACGATCTAGCTAAAGTTGTTAAAAATGTATATGATAAAGATATTTTATTAACGTTTAGAAACATTTTCTATTTTGCATGCGTTTTAGCGTGCGTATATCGTGTAGAGTATTTCGTTTTGCATGCGTCTGCGTATTTCGTTTCATTAAGGGTGCGTGTAACGTGTGTTCGTATAGCATGTAACATGCATGCGTTTTTTCCAGAATGTGCATTTTGAGTGTAAACTGAAACGTTCACCCTACTGTATCACATACACAAAATAAAGACCGTTTAAAGTGAAATAAGAGTAGTTTTTCATTTACACGTCTATAGTATAACGCTAACATTTAGCGCGTCTTTACACAATGTTTTTATAACGCTAATGACGTCATGTCAAATTATATGCACGGATGTGCAATACCATATTTACTGAGTGGCAAAATCGGCACTGGTGTGTGATAAAGCATATTAATACATGTTAAGCGCATGTCAATAAATTTAAACTTTTAAGTGATACAATGTATGAAAAATATTTTCTTCTGTGCTGTCTTTGTAAATCCAATAATTTTCCTCATTTTTTTTCCTCTTGATTACAGTTTCAGACCTAAAATAAAATTGCGTTCTTAATATTTATATAGATCTATACTAATATATTGTAATGCCCTAGAAATTTTACCTTTTTTAGTGATTTCGCTGATTATTTCTACTTTCACTTTCGTTTTGAGAAGCTTTTACTGGCGACAAGACAGTAAATCATATGCGTGTCCTAATGGAACATACAGGACATCAACTTAAATCTACGTATTGTGCCAGCAATTTAATCATTCTTGATTCTGGAAGCTTTTCCTTTAATGTTATCCATTTCCCTCAATGTTATCCGTGGTAGAATCCTGTGTTTTTAATCTGTTTTCGTGACTTCTGTCAAAATAGTTAATTCCTTTATTTTACACTCAAGATTATATAGTTCTATTGTTTATGATGCAGCCTCACTTAATATATAGATTTGCCTCATAAATCCATCTGAATTTAATTGTTAGCACTGTATATTTATGAAAATTTGCAATGAATTTTTCAATGTCGGCCATTTTGGACTATTACGTAGAGATTACGTAGTGAATGCAAGGGATAGTTCTTTATCCGATTGCGATAAAAAGGAACACGTTACCCTAACTTTTTTACTTTCGATATTAGCGCATGATAGCTTATAAATATATCTAAAAATCATTTGTTGAGGCTGTGACAAAAATTAATTTCGGTGCTAGGTTGAGTGCATTTCAGTTCTTACATAAACTCGTTTAAAATACATTTCTAGCTACCATACAGTATATAGATCTATATGATAATCAAAATTTATCGCTTAAACGTTCTACATGTAGCTAAAGTTGTTAAAAACTTAAAATGATTACGATGTTTTAATAAAGGTTTAGAAACGTTTTCATTTTGCGTGCGTTTTAGCGTGCGTATATCGTTTAGCGTATTTCGTTTAGCGTATATCGTTTTGCGTGCGTCTGCGTATTTCGTTTCGTTTTGCGTGCGTATAACGTGCGTTTGTATAGCGTGTAACGTGCGTTCGTATAGCGTGTAATGTGCGTTTTGCGTGTAAACTGACACGTTCACCCTACTGTATGTCCTATAATGCAGACACTGAGGTGTTCAGATCCAATATCAGTAAGGAAGTGTTCCCTTCCCTGTCAGGGGACCATTACTGGCATGGTATATGGAATCACAAAAAGGATACCGTAAAACTGATTTTTTCATTTCTACAGATAAGAACTGTTCACTATTGAGGGGAGGAGTATGCAAGCGGATTGATAGCTTAGCCGGTAGTCAGCCTCGACACTGTATTCAAGGGGTCCCTGTAGTGTTGTTAGTATTTAGAGCTAAGCTCCGCCTACTTGATTAAATATGCACACTCTGAGAACTCTCTCTCTGAGCCCTCTTTGATAGACAGTTTAGATTACACATGCAATGTAGCAACATCTCTGTGAATACTCTTGTAAATAAATCTTAGAATAGAATGTTTATATTGAGTTTTCAATACAGTACAATGGCGACGAGGATTTAAAAAGAAAAATTGGATAACATGATATTTGTTTGTTTAAATTAAATAAGTGAACACCGGAAATTTACACATTTTGGAATTTAAAGTTTAAAACACTTTTCCTGGACTTTGTTACAACTTAGCTCTATCAATAATACTGATACAGTGACAGTATGGCACAAAGATTGCCAGTTTTTCCGGCATTTGGTGTAAGTGAACCTGGTGTTGACACAAGATGGAGGAAATGGACAGGTCGATTCGAAAACTTAATGATTGGCATGGACATTAAAGATAAAAAAACGTCAGAGAGCCTTATTTCTACACTATGCAGGGGAAGAGGTAAATGACATCTTCGACGTACTGCAGAATACAGGGGATGACTACGAATCAGCAAAAATAAAGCTAACAGAGTACTTTGCCCCCAAGAAAAACACAGAATTTGAGATATATAAATTTAGACAGGCAAAACCGGAATCTAATGAAAACATTGATAGTTTTCACACACGTTTAAGACACTTAAGTATAAACTGTGAATTTCCGGAAACAGACAAAGAAATTAAGTCACAAATCATTCAAGGCTGCACCTCAACTCGACTGCGTCGCAAAGCACTACGCGATGACCTGACATTAGACAGTCTCATCAAAGAAGCAAGGACACTAAAACTATCAGATCAACAAGCATCTGAAATTGAAGGTCAAGCAAAATATGACGTCGTTAATGCTATAAAATCACAACAAAGACAAAATCAAAAGGCGCAAAAAGAAAGACGCAGACACATCATTAAGGAATCAATATGCAGATACTGTGGCTATGAATATCCACACAAATCAGGAAAATGCCCAGCCAGTGGAAAAACATGTACATTTTGCTCGAAGACAAATCATTTTGAAGCAGTATGCTTGTCAAAGAGACAGGACAATAATTTCACAAACAAACTTAATTGATACTTCACAAAGTGAAAGTGATAGTGACAAAGACAGAGAGGATGATGCAAACAAAATAATAGGACTTTACTGTAAATTCCATGCAATTGCAGAGACCAAATTTTTAAAAGTCTATATCAATGGCTGCAAAATCAAAGCACTTGTAGACACCGGATCATCAATAAATGTGATAGATGAAAGAAACTTACTCAAAACTATTTAATTTAAAGTAAAGTTCGGTCTGAAGAAAGCTCATACCAAGGTATACGCATATGGCTCTAGTAAAGTGACATTATTAGGCAAATTTTCAGGCACAAATGAATCTAAAAGCAAATAACATCAGCTCCAGTATATGTGACGAAAGGGCAATAGTGGAAATCTTCTATCATATCAAACATCCGTTGACCTTGGCATCATTCCAGTAATAAACGCAGTCACACATAGCAATGTGGATGAACTCTGCAAGAAGTACCAATCAGTGTTTACAGGCATGCGGAAAATGAAGGGAACTAAAAGTCAAAACTATGCATAGATAGCAATGTTCAACCTGTTACTCAGCCACACAGACGCATACCATTTCATTTAAGGAAAGCAAGTAGAGAAAGAGCTCCAGAGGCTTGAAGACTTGGATATAATTGAGAAAGTCGAGGGTCCCACAGATTGGGTATCACCAATTGTTGTTACACCAAAAGCCGAAAAGTAACAATAAACCAAATAAGGATCTGTGTCGACATGAGGCTACCTAATCAAGCCATAAAGCGCACAAGACATGTGTAATTCCGACGATAAGATGATATGATTGGTGGACTTAAGTGGTGCCAGGGTCTTCTCCAAACTAGATCTAAACCATGGATATTCATCAGTTGGAACTATCAGAAGAATCCCGTAACATTACGACATTCACCACACATGTTGGATTAAGGAGATACAAACGCCTTAGTTTCGGCATTAATAGTGCAGCTGAAATATTTCAAAATGCTTTATGCACGGCACTAGAAGGTCTCGACGGTGTAAGGAACATCTCGGACGACATAATAATATGGGCAAAGGATCAAGCAGAGCATGACCGAAGACTTGAAGCAGTGTTAAAACGACTCCAGCACAAAAATATCACCATGAACAAAAAATAAATGCGAGTTTAACAAGCAGAGACTCGAGTTCTTCGGTATATATTTTAGTAAAGATGGAATGTCAGCCGACCCCAGAAAAGTGGAAACAATCAAAAACACAAAGCCTCCAAAAACAGTGGCTGAAGTAAGAAGCTTCCTTGCTATGACAAACTATGTATCACGTTTCATACCGAACTACAGCACTATAGCCGAGCCAATACGTCGTCTAATCAAGAAGAATGCAAAATGGGTATGGCAAAATGAGCAAGAAGAAGCATTCATCAAACTTAAATCCATTCTGAGCAGTGACACTGTAATGACTTACTTTGATCCTAATAAGGAAACACAAATAATTACAGATGCATCTCCAGTCGAAGTGGCTTCAATTATGCTCCAAGAAGATAAAGTTGTGTGTTATGCAAGCAGATCACTGACAGATGTTGAACGAAGATCTTATAGTCAACAAGAGAAAGAAAACCTATCATTAGTTTGGTCATTAGAACATTGGCACATATACTTATTTGGACATAAATTCACAGTCATAACTGATGCAAAATTCCTTGAGAATATCTACAATAATCCTAAATTAAAACTTGGATCTGCAAGACTGGAACGTTGGAGAATGCGCCTGTTATCATATGACTTCAGGATCGTGCACAAACCTGGAGAGTCAAACATGTCAGATTATCTAAGCAGACATCCAGACACAGGACAAGGCAGCAAATCAAGCATAGCTGAAGAATATGTAAGTTTTCTTGCATATCATGATGTACCTGTTGCAATGAACATGAATGAAATTATTCAGGCAACTTCTACGGACAATGACCTCCAAATGGCCATTAAATCCATAAAGACGGGTTGTTGGAGCAACACCCAATAAAAAATAAAGTATTTGATACGTTCTCTCGCTGTAAGAATGAATTATCGGTAGTAAATCTCCAGGGAGGTGAAATTTTACTGCATGAATCAAGAATTGTTATTCCTAGGCAGTTGCAAGATAAAACGATATTATTAGGTCATGAAGGTCATCAGGGAATTGTTAAAACCAAACAACTTTTAAGAGAGAAAGTGTACTTCCCAGGCATGGATCAACAAGTTGAAAATATGTGCAAAAGCTGCATTCCGTGCTTA
Source organism: Ruditapes philippinarum (assembly GCF_026571515.1). Lineage (NCBI taxonomy): Eukaryota > Metazoa > Mollusca > Bivalvia > Venerida > Veneridae > Ruditapes > Ruditapes philippinarum. Next base: position 207,182 of record NW_026866535.1, on the reverse strand, counting down.
GCAGCAACAAATTCAAAACAGCATGAACCTTTAAACATGAGTTATATGCCAAAATACCCTTTTCAAATGATTAGTTTGGATTTTTGTGGCCCATTTCCAGATGGAAAATATCTGCTTGTACTAATTGACGAATATTCACGTTTTCCTTTCGTAGAAGTCTTAAATTCCATAACAGGAAATACAGTGATCCCTGTGCTGGACAAAATATTCTCAGAAACGGGAATTCCTGAAATTCTCAAGTCAGACAACGGCAGTCCTATGAACTCTCACCTATTTAAAAGTTTTGCAAAACACATGGGCTTCAAACATAGGAAAATAACCCCATTATGGCCACAAGCAAATGCTGAATGTGAGCGATTCATGAAAACCATAGGCAAGTCAATACGAGCTTCTAATGTGCACCATACAAACTGGAAACAAGACATGTATGCATTTTTAAGGAATTATAGATCTACACCACATGGGACAAACGGCCGAAACCCCTGCACAATTGTTCTACGGAAGGCCTATTAACATCAAAATTCCCCATGGTTCAAAAACAAAAGAAATCTAAAAATGACATAAAGGCCAGAGAAAATGACAGAAAAATCAAAACAAAAAATGAAAGAATACGCTGATAAACGAAGAAACGCTCGAAAAACTGAAGTTAAAATAGGCGACAGTGTGTTAGTAAAGCAAACCAAACAAAACAAACTCACAACTCACATACGACCCTAAACCGTATGAAGTAACCAAGAAAAAAGGATCAATGATAACGGCAGAGCGAGAAGACAAACAAATCACTAGAAATTCATCACATTTTAAACGTGTCGGCAACTCTCAGACCCAAAGTCTAAATGGAACTTCTCCCTTAAATATCGAGGGTGAACACAGTAATACAGAACCAATTTACAACGAAACGAGCATAGAATCACAACCCGATGAAAGCACAATGTTTGAAACTTTACCTACATCAAATGATTATACTTCTTTGCGAAGATCTGAAAGGCACAGAAAACCACCTGACTATTTGAAGGATTATATGTGTAAATAGTGTAAAACAGTGGCATAATAATCCACTAAAAGTTAGCTAAATTAGTGAAAACCACCTGTATATATATGACTATTTAGAAGAATAAATGTGTAAACAGTGTTAAACAGTGGCATAATAATCCACTAAAAGTTAGCTTCAACTTAAAAGGAACATTCATTCAAACAAATGATTATTTAAACTGTCGATGTACACAAACATTCTAAACAGGGATTTAATATAACTGCTGATAATCATACAATTCTTTACTATGTGCTTAAATCTCCAGAGGAAAATGGAATACAAGTATAAATGAAACATTCAATTGACATTTTGATACTTAAACTAATTGTGTATCATTTAGATTCTATCTTCAATCTTTATTCTAATTTGTTTTATTTCATGCTGATAAAACCTGTTTGTATTCTGTAAACATTGACAATTTACTCAACACAGTTTAGACATTAAGTTAATTTATTGGACTACGGACAGTCAGTAACTTTCTAGACTTATTGCCTCTAGAACATAAACTGAGATTAAATGTGATAGCAATCAAGAGACTATCATTACTGGATATAAAATAATCATTAACTTGTAGTGGCAACGCCAGCTTGAAATAAACACCTGTGAATCAATGGATATCTGAGACAATAACATGACTGTCAGACAAATAATTAATGTCCTTCATTAGGACTGACCAGTGAACTTTAAACCTAAGCAAGGCGGAGATGTAGTGTTGTTAGTATTTAGAGATTAGCTCCGCCTACTTGATTAAATATGCACACTCTGAGAACTCTCTCTCTCTGAGCCCTCTTTGATAGACAGTTTAGATTACACATGCAATGTAGCAACATCTCTGTGAATACTCTTGTAAATAAATCTTAGAATAGAATGTTTATATTGAGTTTTCAATACAGTACAGTCCCGGGCGGCTCAAGTCTCAGTCAGGCTGCATATTTAAAGTGTGTCTTTACACAATGTTTGTATAACGCTATTGACGTCATGTCAATTATATGCACAGATGTGCAATACCATATTTACGGAGTGGCAAAATTGGCACCGGTGTGTGATAAAGCATTATATTATCACACACCAGTGCCGATTTTGCGACTCCGTAAATATGGTATTGTACGGCCGTGCATATATTTTTATGTGACGTCATTAGCGTTATACAAACATAGTGTAAAGACGTGCTAAATGTTAGTGTTAAACTATAGGCGCGTCGTTGAAAAATGACTCTGATTTCACTTTAAACGGTCTTTATTTTTAGTATGTGTTAAATAGAATATTATATTAAATTTGTGTATGTTCATTACTGAATTTATTGCACTCATTGAATAAAGTAAATATTATGCTCACCAGAGGTCGCATAATATAATTTTATTCAACTCGTGCAATAAATTCAGCATTGAACTTACACTCATTCAATATCCTCTTTTTAATACATATTAAGCGCACGTCAATAAATTTCAATTTTAAGTGATATGAAAAATATTTTCTGTTGCGCTGTCTTTGTAAATCCAATAACTTTACATCACAACCGGTTTCCTTATTTTCCTCATTTTTTTCCTCTCGACTACTGTTTCAGACCTAAAATAAAATTGCGTTCTTAATATTTATATATACTCATATATTGTAATGCCCTAGAAATTTTACCTTTTTTTGTGATTTCACTGGATTTCAGTAGACTGTTTATTTCTACTTTCACTTTCGTTTTGAGAAGATTTTACTGGCGACAAGACAAGATAAATCATGCGGTGTCCTAATGAAACATACAGGACATCAACTTAAATCTACGTATTGTGCCAGCAATTTAATCATTCCTGATTCTGGAAGCTTTTCCCTTAATGTTATCCATTTCCCTTAATGTTATCCGTGGTAGAATCCTGTGTTTTTAATCTGTTTTCGTGACTTCTGTCAAAATAGTTTATTCCTTTATTTTACACTCAAGATTATATAGTTCGATTGTTTATCATGCAGCCTCACTTAAAATATAGATATGCCTCATAAATCCATCTGAATTTAATTGTTAGCGCTGAATATTTATAAAAATTTGCAATGCATAATTCAATGTCGGCCATGTTGGACTATTACGTATAGATTACGTAGTGAATGCAAGGGATATTTATTTATTTGATTGCGCATAAAAAGGAACACGTTATCCTAACTATTTTACTTTCGATATTAGCGCACGATAGCTTATAAATATTTCTAAAAATCATTTGTTGAGGCTGTGATAAAAAATTAACTTCGGTGCTAGGTTGAGTGCATTTCAGTTCTTACATAAACTCGTTTAAAATACATTTCTAGCTACCATACAGTATAGATCTAGATCTATATGATAATCAAAATTTATCGCTAAACGATCTACATGTAGCTAAAGTTGTTAAAAACCTAAAATGATTACGATGTTTTAATAAAGGTTTAGAAACGTTTTCATTTTGCGTGCGTTTTAGCGTGCGTATATCGTTTAGCGTATTTCGTTTAGCGCATATCGTTTTGCGTGCGTCTGCGTATTTCGTTTCGTTTTGCGTGCGTATAACGTGCGTTCGTATAGCGTGTAACGTGCGTTCGTATAGCGTGTAACGTGCGTTTTGCGTGTAAACTGACACGTTCACCCTACTGTACATAATCAGTTGTTGGACAGTAACATGATGTATAGTATTTAACGTAAAAAAGTTCTTACAAAAATTGAATAAAAGAAATTATGACGTACTGACCGGCTAGGTAAAATCATACTTTCAGATTATCTAGTGCGTTATCATACAATTTTTTTAATGAAACAACTTGACATTAATATGAAGCTGATTTGATCATTTCAGCATCACCTGGAAAACCCTTAATCTCAGATGTCGTGCAATTGAATGCTAGTCGTGAAGTTGTTAACGGAAATGATGGACAATGTCTGACAATACAATGTACTTCAACTGGAGGATATCCCTCACCAACGGTAACCTGGTATAAGAACAGTATATCTAGCTCTAACCAATTGGCATCTACAAGTTCAGGGACATTACAAAGTGACGGTACATATACTGTCAACTTACAACATACATTTACACCTGCTACATCAGATGATAGGATATATTTGATATGTAGATCGTACTATCCTCAAGCTGATAGTGCTAAAGTCGGATCAAACAGCAAGTCTGTGTTACTTTACCTAAGATGTGAGTATTGAGTTTTAATAATAATATCTGTCATATTTTGCGGTTCGGCCCGGGGAAATACCCGCCCCAAAGGGGACCCGCCTTTGGGCGGAAAAACGAGGTTTCCCCCCGAGTTACCCCCAGGGGCGGGTTCCCGAGGGACGGAAATATTCCGATCCAAACCCCGAAAAAAATATGTTAGATTTTTTTTTTCTTGATTTCCCTGCATATTTTTTCCCATTTTTTAAAATTTTGGTTTTTCCCTCAATTTTAAATATATAAATCAGGGAAATTAAATCATTTCCCTCCCAAGGGATTTTCTTAAAAAATGGGGTATGATTTACAATTTTAAAATAAAAAACAAGTGAAATAAACGTCATCAAAAGCACCATTTTCCCCCTTCTAAAAAAACGTCTTTTAAAACGGGGTTTTTATTCAAAAAGTGGGCTAAAATAAACTTGTTGTTTGGCACGGGGCGACTCGCCCTGGAACCCCCAAATCCCAAAGATGAAATTTCCAGCGGGTTTAAAAAACCCCTGGGAAACGCCGCCCGATTTTGCAAAAACTTTTTTCTTATAAAGGAAAAAATCCCCAGAAGTTATTAAAGGGCCGTAAAATTTTCCTCATATTTGGGCATTTTTTTGTCAATAATTATTTTGCTTAAAAAGTGAAATTTGCCCAAAAAGGTATATTGAGAAAAGGGGGAAAAGTAAAACATAAATTTTAAATTTTGCCAATAAATCCTTCAATTTTGATATTTAAGTTCCAAAAACCCAAATAATTTAAAAACCAAATCCAAAAAAAAATTTTCTGAAAACCGTTTTACATTAGAATTTCCTTTAACGTTTGGTTTAAAAAAAGGGAGTGGGGCAGTTTTTAAAAAATTTTTTAGGCAAAATTTAAAATTTTTCCCTCCAAACTTTTTCCCTAATACAATTTTGGTTTCAAACCCCAAATATTTACAGTCCACCCTTTTTAAAAAATATAAAGTAATTCAGCTAAATTTGGGACTCTGAAAATTGAGCAAAAACTTTCACTTTAAGGTTGCGATGGGAAGGGGGGGAAACCAGGGAGGTGGGTTTATATATATCATTCTAAAAAAATAAAATTAAAATTTTTGGGAGAGTTTGCCTTTTTAAAAATTTTTAATTTGTGAAAGATTCGATTTATTTTTCATTAAAAAAAAGGAAAGTTCAAAAAAACCCAATATCCCTTTTAATTTTTGATGTTTTAAAACTCTTTTTTAACTTTGCAACCTAGAATACTATCAAACAAACTATTGATTTTGCAATTATGTAAAATTTCACAAAACTTTCACGCAACTTTATAAGGAATTCATTTTTTTTTTCAATTCAAACGAATCATGATTAATATGATTACCATATAAGTGGTTTTTTCTGCGGTGACTTTATTTCTGCGTTTTCTGCGGTCAGTTTCATGACCGCAGAAATAAAAACCGCAGAATATTTTACTCACCTGCTACGATATGTGTCCTGCATTATGACCTGTTTCGTCTACAGTAATAACGACTAACGTATTATAACGGTAAGGGGGTTTTCAAATTGTATTTAATTGCTGTAGGCTTATTATGTAATCTGTGTTTTTAAAGGACGTACTAATTGTTAATGATGCTAATTTAAGAATATAGCTATTTCAAACCATTTCAACCCTTATACTGCTAAATAATCGTTGTCTACTATAATTGTCATCTGATTTACGGTCAACTGCTATCAACATTTTAATTATACAATTAAAGATACTACTGGGTTATATTTTTCACACGTCATTTCACGATGATCAAAAGCTGCATACCTTTCTATTGTTGCGCATTATATTTGTTTGCAAGCAAACAGTACATTTGTTTGTAATTACTTTATTGTTTTGCGGTGACGAAGCTAAACAAATGTGTATGTGCGAAAAAATAGGTTGAGAAATGTGACTTAGATTTTGATAAGACGAGTCGCAGAATTTAAATCACGTTTGTCCAAAGAATGTGCCGCAGAAATAAAGTCCGCAGAAATAAAAACAAGTAATATAGGATATTGATCCTCTCCCCCACCCTAAAAAATAAAAAAATAATTTCCAGTTATACCCCCTTTTTTTATAACCTACTTTTTTAAAATAAAAAAATTTTATCCCCCGGCGTGATTCGAACCCGCGACCCGGAAAAATAAAAAAATTAATAGACACCGCACATAATGGCACCTTTAAAAAAAAATATTTTTTTCTTCTTATTTTCTGAATGAAGAATGATTTGACACGAGAAAAAAAAAATTTTTTATCCCCGGCGGGACTCGAACCCACACCCCCTAAAAAATTTAAAAAAATTAACCTCTAGAGGGATCCCTTTGAAAACATTAAAATTTTATAAAAAGCAAAATGCAATAATACCTATTACTATACTTCCTACTATTAATGCTGTTTTTTTATCTTCGTGTTCTATTGATATATTTTTTTCTTTTTTTTCTATTCCATCTGACACTTTAACTAAAGATTTAGCTATTTCTTTATGTTCTGGTAAAGATTTCTTTGTTGGCGTTCCTTTAATTTCTGTATGTATAATTGTTGGAATTGGTTGAATATTAACATCATTATTCAATCCAAGCTTTTGATAATCAGTTGCTACTATAATTTTATTATTATAATTTTGTATTTCTCCGATTCTTAATTCCATATCACTGGGTGTCATATATAATCCAATTCCAAAAACATAATCAACTTTACTTCTTGCATATTTTAACGTGTTTTGATATCTTTTAATTTGACTCGGTAAATCTACGGGACTATTAATTGCATCCTCAACGTTTTGCAAGAAATTGTTTCTGCGCATCAAAAGCTGTTCCTGTTCCGAGTATATCCGTTCTAGTTTGAGATTGTGAACCAAGAATAGCCCAACAATAGGTTTCTTATTGATTTGTTAATCCGTTGAACACCTGCTCTCGTAAAACCTTCTGACTTATCGAGAATAAATGTGGTCCAAACATCCTTAACATCATCTTCTTGTTGAATATAATCAATATGAATTTTCTTTGGCGGAAGATATTCACATGATGAAATACCACATTTTCTTCCACCTGGAACTTCAGGCCGAATGTCATTTTAGAAAAATCTAAATCAGATGATGTGCTGCTAGAAATATGTTTGAAGAATAATCATGTCTAAAATCAGTTCGTTTCCATGCAGAGTGACTAGTTGTGTGAACTAATCCTAAACCATTTCCACTTTTATACATTTTTTGTTTCCAATCTGAATGAGGGTCTACATTAAACTCTTTACATATTCTTTCGTAAGCACCACGGTCATAACTATTGTTGAACGCATTCCAACTTTTATCTTGTGGTAGAGCAATGCCTAATTCAAATAATATTCTTCTTGTTTGGTAGTAAACGTGAAATAAGAAATAGTGAACCGGTCAACCCTCCTGCTTTTAAATGGTTGTTAACATCTATACCACAACCTGTAGTAGCACACCATATAGCGAAGTTTAATTGATTTTGCCAAAACGATAACCAGTCTGCATTCCATCTATTAACTATTTCATTTGATGATATTTTTGGGTAATAGGTAATTTTCAAATATATTTGGGAAATCCGCATTAAAACTTTTCTTATCTGATGAAATAATAACGGATTGTTTTATTATATTTATAGGTTTTTTAAGATATATTCCTCCTGTATTATAAACTACTTCTTCGTTGTATTTGAAATTATGTACTGTCATTTTTATTCATTAAAAAATGTATCAAACAATTTCAAACATTGAAAAACACTATAAATTTACTACAATATATAGATAACAAATGTGGTAATAAGATAATCGGATTAAAGAGTTTTACTTATACTATAGGTTGGTATAATTTAATTGATGAATATATAAAAAAAGGATTTTGATAGTCCTAACAAGATTACAAATGGTTATTACAGTTTTCAACAAATAGTAGATATATTTGACAATTATAATATTACATTAACTGTAAATGAAACAAATGGTATTGCCTCTTTTAATTACTTCAGATAATTTGAATATAAGTAAAGGTTTAAAAAAAATATTAGGGTTTAAAAATAAGAAAAGATTTACTGCTAATGAAACGAACTATGGTGAAAGAACAATAGATTTTGCACCTTAAAACAACTATATGTTCATCTTGAGCAGGATAAATAGTTCTTACAATTTCTTTGATGGTGCTCCTAGTAATATTCTTTGTGTTGTTCCCGTTGAAAATAAACCATTCGGTGATATTGTTCATATTAATTTTAGTAATCCACAATACAAACAATTGACACATGGTTGATATTTCTGAATTAAGTATAAGCGTTTGTGATGAGAAAGGTCAGAAAATAAACAACAATGGATTAACAATTAGTTGTGTTTTGGAAATTATATAGTTTTTTTTTTACTTTTTTATTAATATAATTATTAGCAGCTGCATACAACATTCCGGCAACAAGAACAATACAGGCCATAAATGTTCATCAAACCAGGATACAACTTTACCGCGGGAAGAAGCAGCAACCCAACGGAACAATAGCAACGATAAATACCGGGTAATGCTTCTGGCAGCTTTTACCAAGCTAGAGTAGCTTAACAGTTTTACAAGATATTGATAATTGGTTTTTTTATCCGTCTTTTTCAAAGCCCTTCCATCTTTTGGAGGAGGCTTTAGGTGTTTATAGTTCCACCACCGGTAGTGGAATAAAAAATCTCAACAAGTATCAACCCAAATATATCCGAAAGCATTAAAACACTAACACATTTCTTTGTATTCATTGTTCTCTAAATAAGGGTTTTTATTCTCTTCGGCTTGTAGTGTCTTCTTTTAAATATTTATTTTTTGTTTCTTTATCCTATTTACCTGACTACGTAAAATTTATTCTATTAACATTTAATCACTTCCAGTTTGCACTTTTTTTTCAAACTCCAAAAATGCTCTTATTCGGTACTTATTTCCCTTTCTATTTGGAATTCATCATTTTGATTTGGCTTGTTCTAATTTACGGTTTTCTTTTTTCTATGTTTTATTTTTTCATTCAATTTGTCATTAATTTGCAATCTCCTTCTTTTACAGTAGTCATTCGCTTTGAGGACACCACATTTCCTTTTGTCAAAATCTTTTGTGTTTTCTTGTTCGTCAGTAAATGATGTTTCTATTACTTTCAAATGCAGTTTAAGCTGCATAAAAGGTAAATCAGTCTTTTATATTATCAAAACATTAAGGTAGACATCTTTCGCCTTTTTGCAAAAGTTTTAGCCGCGCTTGGTTGCTGATAATGTTTTAGTTGTAGTTTGTAATCAGGTAAGCTTTTAAATAAGTCTCTAATTGCATTTGCTCCACCACTACCAATTCAACTCGCCAAAGAACTCAAGTTTATAAAACTACACCTTTGTTGGCAGTAATTTGAATATCTATATCACCTAACTTTAAAAATAGTGTTTTATTATCAGGACCAAGTTCAAAGTTTGAATATCAATAAATACTGGGTCTAAACCATACTTTTCTTTTATCAACTTGTTAATATTCTTTAAACTACATATTGTTTTCTGTTTTACTATTAATTGTGTTTCTTGTAATCAACATCATCACCGATATCTTCAATATGAGCACTTTGGGTTTTGTATAGTTCTATTAAATTCATCCATCCTCATCTACAATTAATTCATTATCCTCATCATAGTCATCTTTATCAAACGCAGAATTATCAAATTCAAATCCGCCTTCAGCCATTTTTATTACTTAAAAAATATCCTTAAAAAATTTCCCTTTAAAAATGTCGGCTTTTGGAGAAAAAGTTAAAACCGCTTAACAGAAAATTAAAGAGAACCACGTGGTTATAAGAGGAATCGTCAAAGTGTTCGTTATAAACCAATAACCATTTTTTCTTTTTTTTTTTTTTTTTTTTTTTTTTTTTTTTTTTTTTTTTCAACTATTGACCAAAAAATCAACAATTGTAGTGAGATTTTCCTGAATCTAAGTAGTAATGCGTGTATTGCTTCCCGGACTCAGTCAGATTAGCATTTGAAATTGAACTAAACTTCTAAAGATGTAAATGCAACAGGTATAATCAAAAACCATAGGAAGATCAATAATTAAAGAAACAACAATTAGAATAAGTGGAAATGAAGTTATGGTCTATGATGAAAGCGATATTTACCATTGTTTATCACCAATTTATGGAAGTCTCCCCCCTGAACGTTTAAATATCGGCCTATCAAGGTATCGGAAAAATAATATGTTAAAACACAGAATTGGTGCTGCAGATGCTTCATCAGACAAAGAAGACGAGGCTGTTAGCAAAAGCATACAAGAACAGATTTTGCATCCCACTTGATTTGAACTAGTAGAAAGTCATATGCCATTTTATCAAGCTGGTCTCGGTGACAGACTCGAATATGAACTTACTTTCAATGATTATGAAAAAGTTATTAAATCAACAGATGCTACTTCAAGTTATACAATCAAAAACATATGTTTGGAATTCGATATGGTGTCTGACCCAGAACTTGCAAGACAAATAAGACAACAGGTAGATGGTAAAATGGTTTTATTTTATATGATAGAAACTCAGACACAGAAAATAACAAAAATAAATCTGATACGCTTTGGAATATTAATCTAAAAGTTCCTGCTAGAAGTATGAAAGGTAATTCTAGATGTTAATCGAAGACAGCCAGATAGAAACATCAACTGAAACTTATTACAACCCGAATATAACAAAAAGTAGAAATGAACAATAGAAGGAGTCCGATAACTATACAGTCAAGGAATGAAATCTATCAACAGTGGGATGAGATAAATAAAATTCTTTGCTTTGAATTCAAAACGAAATAAAGAAGCAAGTATGATTGTAACAAGATTTATGTTTCACTAGTACAACATTAGAAAAATATCATAACCAAACAATTATGCATTATGGTTAGATTTACGTTCAAACGGGATGATAACACACTCCATGGTTCCGGAAGAAAAGTAGAGAATGCATCAGACAGGTATTACAATACAAATCGCGGAGAAGAAGGAGAGCGGATGAACCTATAAATGTTTATTTATATATTATAACAAGATGCACAAAAATTAATTTTGAAGGATGGTAGATTTAAAGAAATTAGTTATTAAGCGAGTAAGTAGAAAATGGAACTACCTAAATATCCACACTGTGCAATTTTTTGCGGTCAAACTGGCTGCGGAAAGACTGAATTTGTTTTAGACTTACTTGAAGATAGATATAGAGGTGTATTTAAGCATATTGTTATACTTTTTCCAACCATTCAATGGAATAAAGCATACAAAAATCGTGGAGTGGATTGGTGATGTCAAAAATCCAAAAAACAAAGAATGCTTATAATCGTGAAATCCGTTAATCAATGGTGAAGAGAAATTACAAGAAACTATTAAGAATATTCTTCAAAAAGTACGCTGGTTCTCCTACTTTATACATCATTGATGATTGCAGTGCTACAAAAGAATTAACGAAGAAAAAAGATATGCTTTCGGAAATGGCTTTCTCAGGAAGACACGCAGAACAATCAGTATGGGTTATATCACAAAGATACAAATTCAGTTTTAAAAGATTTAAGAGAACAAACAAAATGGTTATGTATGTTTTATATACAAAAGATAGAGATAGTTTTGAGAATTGTTTAAGAGAAAATGATGTTGTTCCACATTAGAAGAACGACAAAGATTAAAAGAGGAACTGAAGAAAGAAAAACATAGAAAATTAATATTAAAAACGAGACCAACCTACTAATTATTGGGTAGCTGGTTAAGTAATGGTCAGTAATACCTTCAGTAATGGTCAGTAATTATCAAAAATACTTTAGTAATTTTTCAGTAATTTTTAGTAGTTTTTAAGTATTTTCAGTAACTTTTAGGTAATTGTTCAGTAACTTTTTAAGTAATGCTGTGAAAGTAATGCTTTAGTAATTTTTAGTAATGGTTAAGGTATTACCACGCTCAAATTAAAGTAAAATTTAGTAATGGTTTAAGTAATGGATCAGTAATTTTAGTGTATCGCTTAAGTTACGCTTGAAGGTAAATGCTTGGAGTAGATGCTTTTCGTAATTGTTTAGGTATTATATAAAATATCACCATTAAAAACAATGCTTAATTGAAATGGTTATACTGTAAGCAATGATAATGTGCAAAATATTTGTAGGTTTTATCCCACAACAAGTTATTGATTGGATTTTATTTAAGATTTAAACCGAAAAGATGTATAACGACATAAAAATGGATCTGCTAAAAAATTCTAAGAAGGTGAAATGTTCGATAAAAAAACAAAGATCAAAATAATGAAGCAATGAATAAATGAATTAGATGAATGAAACTTGATAGATGAGCGATCAAATTTGTTGCTGGGGAGGAAGTAAACAATATCTTGGAAAAAGAAAGCCAAAGGTGTCAGACAATTGGATGACAAATGACACCAAACAAAATAAATAAACTGATACTGCAGATTATGAAAGCTAAGCATTAGGAGCAAAGTAGGACTAAGAACATTTGGAGAACTCTTTTATTTAATTTATGATGTTAGGGTGTACAAGAATATTAATGTAGTGGGAATCCCCCAAAATTAATACAGCATGATTTAGAAGAAGACCATTTGTAAATATGCACTGAATAGGCATGTTGTAAACTTTATTAATAGATGATGGAATGTACCGTTGCTGCGCTTTTACTGCATGTTAACAGACAGCAAAACATTTATTGATTTGTAATAAACCTCCTGATGAAATTACTACAGATAATGAATTAAAAAATATTACTATAAAAAAATGACGAGTGAAAAAGTTGAAATTATTATGCCGGATGAAAAAGAAAAAAAACTAAGAAAAAACGAAAAAACCCAAAAAGAGTATCTGCAGGTAAAAGAATTGCAGCAGCAAAAAAAAATAAAAGCAGAATTAAAAAGAAAAGAAAATGAAGAAATAAAGAAAGAAACATAAAATTAAAAATCTATAACAAAAGATGATGATGATGATGAAGTTAAAAAAGTTAAAGAATTTCCAAGTTTAAATATAAACAAAAATTATATACCTTTATGTCTAATTGGAGTTGCCGGATTGGGAATATATATTTATAAGACTAAACAAGTTAAACATGTGATACAAACAGCAACCGTGATACAAAAGCAACTACCATACAAAAAAAAAGAAATTGAGTCAAAAGAAAATAGTATAGGAAGTTGGTAAAAAAATTGTTTAAATTTGATATATAAAAATGGCGACACAAATTGATGGAAAACAAATAGCGAACATGTTATATCATGCTGGAGTGGAAACTGTATTAACAATTGGGTATTCAGAAATAGGAAGAAAACTATTGAAAAAACCAGCACCAAAAGTAGATTTTAATATGGGTGATATTGGAATGTTATCTATTGATAATATTACTCGCAATGGCAAACAAAAGATATGTTGGTTAAGCAGGGTATTATACCAGCAGATATTATGAAGTAATTATTTTATTTTATTTATTTAAAAATGGCGAGTGCAGTAATAATGATGATTGGCGGTGCAGCGGTTAATGCGTTAGCCTTTTCGGGTAGTAATTATTTGTTTTCACATATGGGTAAAAATAGTGACGAATAGAAAGAAAAAAGACACGATAAAGCGATGGAAAAATTACAAGAAGAAACAACTGCATGGAATGAAAAGAGAACAGAAAGATTAGATTTTATTAATGAACAAATGAAAAAGGAACGCCATGCTACGGAAGAATTTGATAATGCTGATACAGCAATGAAAGAATATTATTATATTACTGGAAAACAATTACCGGCTTTACCTCCGAAACCAGTATTAAGTGATTTTTACACTCCGTCAGAAGACCAGAAAAATAGAGAGATTGCATTTATTGTTGGTGGTATGGTATTAACTGGGTTTCTTGTATATAAAATTAAGTAAAATAACCATACGGTAAAGTATCTATTCCATTATCACATATATATCTTTTATCATCAAATGGTGACATACTTATTTTATTTATTTCATTAACATACATTTCGTGTTTATTTGAGTTTAGTGTATACATTTTATTCATTTTAGTTTTATTATTAAAAAGACAATCTTTATAATCATCAACTTAATATCTTTCTTTATTGTTGTTTTTCCAATTCCTTTTAATTTTTTTTCTTCTTCTACTTTTTGATTACTTAAATCTGTTAACGTGAAAGAATATGCTTTACTTCTCAGGAAAAACTATTTCATTCATAATTTTACCATTTAGTTCATCTTTAAATTTACCAATTACTTTTTTATTTTTTTTCCGAATATAAAGGATGATCTTTAGGATAACCTGATGTATCTAATTCATCTTTTATTTTTTCCATATCTTCATAAATATCTTTAGTTTTAATACTTAAGAATATAGAATCAGTATCACTTGCAACTAATTCATTCTTTTCCCATAATTTATTAATGGTATTATAATAAAAGTCATACATTAAATTGTTTTGAATAATCTAATACAGCTTGTCCTAAATAAATAGGTTTGTTAAATTTAACGGATGTAACATTATTTATTATTGCAACAAAGTTATCGTTAAATATTACTGAATCTTTAAAATTTGCTTTGTTTACATATTTCTTTACTTCATCTCTATTTATTGATAATTTTACATTTGTTCTATCTCTTATATTTTCTAAAGTTTTTCCATAGAAACTATTGTTCATTAACTTTCCATAAGTCTTTTTCAAAATCTGATTTTCCATCCTTTCTTTGTTCGGTATTAAAATCAATATATTTTTTTAACCATTTACTTTCTTCAAAGGAAATAGTTCTATATACTTTTTTTACTTTCATACCGAGTTTAATATATTCCTTTAAAATACTATTATGAACAATATATTTCTTTTTATCATATAATGTTAAGAATAGTTTTTTTTCTTTACCTAATGGTTTATCTCCTAATAAATTTAGTTGATAATCAGATAATTCTTCTTTGTTTACTTTTATTTTTTTGGTGCTAGAGGATATCTAAATGTTTTCTTTTTGCATTTATTTGTATATTCTAAATCACATTCAACTATACATCCTCTACCTTCTGGAATATTTTTATATATTCAGGATTTTTCTTCCCATTTAAAATCTTTAGTTGGTAACTTTTGCGACATTGCCCAACCATATAAATTATTAGCATCAAGATATAGTAAATATTTTTCATCACCATTCTTTAATATTTCTAAATATTCTTTCATTTCGTTTTCATCATCATAGTTAGGAGTATACTTATTAAAAGCTTTTACATGTCTTGGACCTAAAACACCTGAAAATCCTCCTCTGATTCCATGTTCAAACATTTGCAACATATCATAATCAGTTAATAATTCTAATTCTATTTTTGTATATTTTAATCCACATTGCCATGTTAGACCTGGAGCAGAATAACAATAACAGGGATCAATTTCATGATGTTTTAAAAAGAAGTTTCTAAACTTTTCGAATGCATCTGCTAAAATAAGTACATCCGTCTTAAGATACAGCTCGTGATAATCCTGTAAAGTTTTTACAATTATAATGTTCCCATACTTTTTGTGCATGTTCATACTCTTTTTCTGTAATTGTTTGTTGGGTTAATGTTGAATAAAATTCTTTAATATCTGGCAATTTATCATCTTTTAATTGTTTTATAGAATCAATGTATTCGTACGGATAGAATCCTTTTTGTTTTAGTAGACTAATATTTCCGTCAAACTCTTTTTCTAAAATAGGAAACTCATCCATTGATTTGGCAATATTTGATAAGCCTTTTAACATAAATCTGTATGAATCAAGGAATCTTAATTTTTAAATGCTGTTCCATAATCTATTGAAATATATTCTTCTGAGTTTTTAGAAAGAAGTTTTACTTTATTATATTCATCTTCATATTTCATCAATTCTTCAATTATGAAATGGAAATCATAATTTGATCCATTATGAAAAAACACTGGTATTAATTTTGTTGCTTTACCTTCTTTTGTATTACAAGATTGACACGCTGCTCCTCTATATTTACCAGAAAAGATGATTATGTTCCCTTATTTTACAATTATCTTCAAATTCTTTTTTACAAATATAACATTCAGTTGCTTCTTGAAATTCATCTTCTTCTTGTTTACTTAAACATGGTTTTTTTCTTTTCATTTAGATACATCTGATAAGTAATCTTTTTAAAAATTTTAACTATATTTTTCAACATATTTTTCTTTTGCATCGTTTCCAACATAAGAAATGTATTCTGATTTATAGATTTCTGGATTATTAGATTTAACATATATTCCATAACTATTTATTTCTTGTTTACTTATCGGATTTGTATAAGATTTATTAGGATTTGGTTGAGATGACTTTATGGGAATATTGTTTGATTCAAAATCAGAATAGATAACAAATGGTAATTTATTTTTAAAATGATAATTTTTAAATTTAAGAATATTTTCCCTGGTTTTGGCATAATGGTTTTACAATATTTATTATCATTACATATTTCTTTATGTTTTATTAGTGTTTCTTCTCTTTCGAAATCCTTGTAAACAATTTCTGCATGTAAATGATTTATGCTTATTCTTATCACACATGTAACTATCTAAATCTTTAATTAAACAATAATGGGTATTTTCATTACTTTCAATGTATATAAGAGATCAATTACATTTTCACTTTCTATATTTGAAATATAAACAGGATATAAAGATTGTTTATTTGTTTGGTCTTCTAACGCAAATACGTTTATACTAAGATTATTTTGTTTCTCTACTTTTGGGATATCTTTTATTGATACAGGATATTCAATTCCTTTCATATTAATTTTATTTTCATATTCTTTATATTTAGTTACTCTTTCTTTATGATCAGAAGCAGGATATAACTTTGATAATAAAGACCAAAGAAAACATTTGTTATCATTTTTGTTTTGAACATTGATGATATTACTCGATTTAAATTGAAGAGGAATATAAGATGAAGCTTTCTGATAATCATATTTATATTGTTTTACTATTACACTTTTAATATTGTTGAAAACAAAACCAGATCCTCTTTCTTGAAATTCATCTATCCATGCTTCAAATTTATTTATTAAACTTTTATAGAATTTAGATATATTATTTTGTGTTAGGATTACTTGAGCAGGATGAGAGTAATGACTTTCTATTATATCAAATGCCATAGGAGTTGAAAATTCACTCGTTATTATTATTTTTATTTTAAGAGGAAATTGATTGATATCTATTTTATCTTTTAATAAGTTTATATATTTAGTTATATCCTCTTCGTCTATATCATCAATAATAGTTTCAGTAATAAGATCTTTAAATGATTTTGTAGCTTTGGATTTTTTGGGTGACATTTTATTAGAAAACAATTTGAATAAGCTATAATTTTTTATCGTGATAATAATTAGGATTTCTTGTCATAAATTCTTGAAAAGACTGTTTATATTTTTCTTTGTTTTTCTGATAATGTTTTTGTTTTACTATTTTTCTACATTGTTTACATTGACACTCAACACCCATAGGTTTATCCTTTGCTTTATAATAATCACTTAATAATTTGTATTCCTTACAAGTAGTACAGATTTTTCTTTCTGTCATTTTTATGAAAACAATTTTTTATATATATTAAAAATGGAGCATCCAAAAATATATTGTTTACGTTGTAAAAAAACATACCGATAATGATTCAGTAGAGCAAGTAACAACAACTAATAATAGACAAATGCTAAAAGCTAAATGTTCTGAATGCGGATCTAAAAAAAGTAGATTTATAGCTGGTTTAACAAATAAATTAGCAGATGAATTACATCATAGAGTTATAAAAAAATTTACTAAAAGACGGGTTTATGTTCATTCAGTAGATCAGACATGGGCAGTTGATTTGGCAGATATGCAACAATATTCAAAACAAAATAAACACTATAAATATTTATTAGCAGTTATAGATGTTTTTAGTAAATACGGTTGGTAATTCCCTTAAAAAATAAAACAGGAGTAACGGTAAGTGAAGCATTTAAAACATTATTTGAAGAAAGAAAACCGATGTATATTTGGTCAGATAAAGGTTCTGAATTTTATAACCGGCAAGTAAAAGAATTGTTAAAAGAGAATAACATAAAGTTATATTCAACTGAAAATAAAGAAAAATCTAGTGTAGTAGAACGCTGGATAGGAACAATGAAACAACGTATGTTTAAATATTTTACTGCTCACGAAACTAATAAATATTATGATGTATTAGATGATTTAGTTAAAGATTATAACAATACAGTTCATTCTTCAATTAAAATGACACCTGTTGAAGCAAGTAAAAAAGAGAATGAATCAACAGTGTATGAACATTTATATCCCGAAAAAGAAGAAGAAATTAAAAAACCTAAATTCAAAGTTGGAGATAGAGTAAGAATTGCAAAAATGAAAGGTAAATTTGAAAAAGGTTATACTACCCGTTGGAGAAGAGAAATATTTGTAATTGATGAAGTTTTAAATACAGATCCTTTACTTATAAAATAAAAGATTTAAAAGATGAAGAATTAAAGGTAGTTTTTATGAACAAGAATTACAGCATACTGATTTTTAGAATATAAAAATGAGTATCTTTGGAATCAAAAAACATAAAAGAAACAACTCTGAACTTGGTAATAAAATGAATATACCATTAGATATGAGCGGTAACTCTATAATTAATTTAGGAAATCCAGAAAAACCAAGTGATGCTGTTAGCAAAAGATTTGTCTTTAGGAAAATTAAAAGTGTAATAGACGACTATGAATTGGAAGACATAAAAAACATTAAAGACTTACTTCAAACAGAAAAGTCAGACATTGATCAACTTAATGAAAGTATTAAAAATAATGAAGAAGCAATAATCACACTGCACGGTCAACTCCAGAAAGAAATGACAATCTTATCAGAATCATTAAAAGACCTTGATAAAACAGATAATGAAATAAAAGTTGCATTAAGGCAAAACATTCTTTTAATCGCAAACCGAATTGATAATATAAAGAATAGCATGATTAAACACAACGAACTTAAGAACAAACTTGCTGAAGTTGAGAAAAATCTAAAAAATATGTATAAGTTAGAAATAAAAGAAGAAATAAAAACGTTAAAAGATGACTCAACGGAATTGTTTAATACATTTTCTGAAAAGTTTGATGAATTCAAAGCACAACTAGAACAATCTGCTTCACAAAGAAACGATGCTCAAGATGGAGAAATTAATAATTTAAAAGTTAAATTAAATCAAATGAAAGATTTGCTTACTGATAATCTGCAGAAAGAAATTACCAGACTTGATGTGGATGTTAAGAAAAATGCAGATGATACTAGAGATGAAGTAAACAAAATAGATACAAAAATAGAAAGTCTCGAAGAGGTTCAAACAAAACGTGTTAATGATTTAGGTAAAACAATACTTGATACAGTCTCAGACCTTTCAGAGGCGAAAAGAGCGATTTCTGATATTATTAACAACAAAATATATCATGTTCCTTTATTCCATATGCGGAATGATTCTACTCTAGAAGTTAAAGTTTTACCTACTACTTACGAAATCGGTAAAAATAATCGTTATATTAAAACTCATAACCTATTTAAGTTTTTTAATTATCATTATTCACCTGTTGTAAATTATAATGATTATATAGAAGAGGAACTTGATATGAATATAGGTGACTTTAGAAACGTGAGTGGTTTTACAACTAAAAAAGATGGAACATACTACATTAATATAAAACTTATAATAAAGGGTAAAAGCGACTTTTTATTGATATGGCAGGAAAATTACAGATCTGAAAACGAAGACAGGACTCATGAAGTACTTTTAAAAAGATCAACTGATGAAAATATTTTTGAAGACGTTATAAAGCAACAGTTTTTAAAGAATACATCAATTGCAATTATTCCAGTCTCGGTTACTAACCAATTATTTACTATTGAAAAAGGCAGCTACATTAGATTTACATATTCTTGGGAATAAATTGTATTCAAAAAATTCCCTTTAAAAATGAAGACACCTACAGCACCGGATCCTTTATATCCAGAATTACCAGTAGAAGATGGTCAAAATTATAGATTACAGAAGATATCAGAAATAGAAAAAAAATTAATTAATGAGAGGGATACTCGTAAATCATTATACAAGAAATATAAACGCGGAATTAATATTACTGACGGTGTTGATACTGGTTTAATATCAACATCCGTTATTTTAGCCGGTACTAGCTTAGCTATTCCTTTTATGTTACCTTTAGGAATTGCAGCCGCTGTATGCGGAAGTTTAGGAGTATGTGTTAAATTTATTAGACGTAAATTACAATCAAAAACAAAAAAACATTATGAGATTAAAACTATTGCTGATAGTAAATTAAATAGTATAAAAGATTTAACTTCAAAAGCTTTAACAGACGGACAAATATCTGAAAATGAATTTAAATTGATTTTAGATGAATTAGATAAATATAATAAATTGAAAGATAGCATACATTCAAAACAAACAGGATTGAGTGATACAGAAAGAAAAAAACTTATTGAGGAAGGAAAGGCACAGGCTTTAAACGAGTTAAAAAAAAAAATGGGAAATGTTTAATTTTATTTAATAAAGTTACAATAGTAAATGATCCACCGCCGAAATATAAAAGTTAACCAGACGTTTTATTATTTTTATTTTTTATTTTTTAACAATGAGTAAAATATAAATACATACACAAACTTTTAAAACGCATTTAAATACAAACTTTAAATTCACCCGGTTATGCATAACCGTTTCTAAATATAACATTGAGAAATACAAACTTTAAATACACCGGTTATGCATAACCGTTTTTAAATATTGCATTGACAAATAGTCCCGGTTATGCATAACCGTTTCTAAATATAGCATTGACAAATAGTCACTGTGGTTGTATGATTCAATGGTATCAATCAACGACCCCATATTTTGATAGAATATTCGATGCTCATTAATCAATTGTTTTTCGGTAGAAGTCCATTGTTGTTCTTGTTGCTGTTCCATATCTGTAAAATCACATATTTCACGTTCTAAAGAACTAAAATCCACTGTATCCTGAGACATTATGAAAGTTCTTCATTTATTGGGAATGTCTACCGTAGCCATGTCACAAACCCATTGAAGTCTTCTTGAAAGATTTTGAATGTTTCCTTATCCCTGAAAATAAGAATATCATAGATTATAGATATAGATTATAGCGATTATAGATTATTACATGCTTTCTAGGTCGAAGGAATATTGGTTATATTATATCTATAAAACTTCTCTCCATTAACAATATAGAACACAAAATATTAAATAAAATGCAGTACTTACATGGTTTAGCCCTTTGATTTGCCTTTTTTAGAAGTTAATTTAACGTGTTGTTGTAATGAATGCTGTTAACAAGAGGCAAGGTAAAAACGTCTTCTCACACTGATAATTTGAAATGAAAGACCGCACCCTTTACAAACCGGTTTTCAATGTAAAACCACAAATATCCACGCATTACTACACAATACGCTTGGCTTGTCAATGTGAATTTTACATCATTAAATTTTCGTTTTATAAAATTTCCTATTTGTCATACCACAGATTTATTTTTTTAGGGTCGATGGTTCGAGTCCCGCCGGGGATAATTTTTTTTTTTAGGTGTGATGGAGAAGAAAATCTTTTTAAAAAAGTAGGTTATAAAAAAGGGGGTATAACTGGAAATTTTTTTTTTCTACTATAAATTCAGATTCCATTCAGAAAAAAAATATTTTTTTCTCGTGTCAAATCATTCTTCATTCAGAAAATAAGAAGAAAAAAAAAATTTTTTTTAAAGGTGCCATTATGTGCGGTGTCTATTAATTTTTTTATTTTTTAGGGGTGTGGGTTCGAATCACGCCGGGGGATAATTTTTTTTTTTTTTTTTAGGGTGGTCTAGACTCGCCCAAGTACCGCACGTTATTTTTTAATGATTTTTTGGTTAGTGGGTATCAGTTTGTGTAATTATTTCATTATTTGATGATTTTGTTTGCTTATTGTTTGGATTGTGGTAAATATGTTAAATTATTGGGTTAGTGGAGGTGAAATGTGGTTATTATCACCTAAAAAGTAAAAAAATTAATTAAGGTGGTCTAGACTCGCCCAAGTATCATACTACTTGCGTAGTCACTGAATTGTTATTTTATCTAACAATGGATTTTATAAGTTTTTACAAGTCATAATCTGATTGATATCTATTATTGTATATGTTCCTTTAACCATAAAGAATTGCGTATTAACATAATGTAAATTTCAGACCTGTAGGCCATAATTCAACTTGTATTTTAACAAGGCAAGTAGTTAATTTGTCATTGAATAACTTTTTATAATATATCTTTGTTTTGAAAATGATAAAAAATATGATATGATGATATTACTAAATGATTATCAGTTACTGAAATATTGACATTTTAGTACACTTCCGGTATCATATAACACTCATTTCTGTAATGTGTGTATCTTTTTTGTGTTCGTGTTAATAACGACAACATGTTTTTCTTCACATGTCATCATTTATTTCGTTTTCTGAAGATAAATGCAGATACAATTTTGTTTTGTATTATAAATTTCATTTTAATCTAGTATAGACTAAATGTAAAGAAAACCTTAATAAGTTTACTTGAAGTTTCATGTCATGTACAAATGTTAGATAATATTATTACATGTATGATTATATGATTATACTTATTATGACTTATATATATATAAAGTTTATAATAAGTATCATCAAAAGTTTTAAATAAATAATAATTCATTGTTTTTGTTAGTGTGATAATCATTTATTGTTATGTAAAACATGAAACATATTATACATAATAATAATAATAGTCCCTTTACTCTATATACTTGAAGTGTTGTTGATATACGCAATGAAGATCCGTGCATATCACCCGAATCGAAGCAAATTGTGTAGCCCAGTATGAACAGTCGTAGAGTTGTTTAATCAATCATGTCAATGTTACTTGACAGATTCTCAAACTAACTAGTTTATGAACTAATATAAAATCTTAAGCATGTGTCCCAGATCGAGAGACAGTTAAAGTATGATCAAATCCATCGTATATTAAACAGAAAACAAAACAGTACAGGGAGATAAATTGCTATGAAATTTTATTCAACAGTAATAAATTGTTTTTTTTTTCGATGTTATTTACTAGAAACTTGTACATTATAAAAAGGAAATTATACCAAAAGTGTCCTTTCAAAGCAAAAATGAAAGTATGTGAAAGTAGGCACCATTTTTTTTTACATCTCAAAAATGTTTAGTGTTTGCTTTTACAAGGATAATACCTTTAGCTTCATAAAATGCTTCGCGAGTGGATAACTTTGTTCCTTATTTACGTGCCTGTCCTTACTCGTGAAAACAATAACACCGTTTTAGGTATAAATACAACCTTTTGAGTATGAGTACAAAAAGATGTCTAATTCCACGACCTTTCTATTCTATCGTCGCTAACAACGTTTTCCTATAGATATATTGAAGATCGTGTATGTTGTTATAAATAATGTAACAACACTTAAGTTAATTTTTATATGTTTTTATAGTAATTATTCTTAAACAAATTTCAAACATCCAAGAATATGTTAAAATTTACTGCAAATGTTTATACGCATAAATATATGCATTCATTTTTTATTGAAAAATTTGGCCGAAAATAAATATCTTATTACCTCCCTTTATTTTCATGAAAAGTAAAATCGGTAATATCTTAACTAATAATGTTTTTTGAAACTTACAATTTTAATAAATCTTCATTTAAACATCATATTTATGATATAAAACAATAAAAAATTGAGTAACAGAACCGTTTATGTAATGTATACGCAATTTGTATCTAATATTCCAAATGTGTAACCGGTAACCGATAATATTCAATACGTACACGATTTCAGACTGAAAAGAAATATTTTCACCGGGCATTATTCCTTTTTATATAAAATTGGAGACAGAAAAAGCAAAATAAGCATAACTTAGTGTATTTATAGGGCGCTATATTTAAATATGACTTCAATTTTGGCAAAATATAACACATAGGTAATAGCCAGCAAATAATGCGAACAATGTTTATATTATATTAAATTCTTATTATTATTAAGTGGTTCAATTTTTGAAAGCTATATATACCTGAAATAGTGTATGATTATCTCATAATAAAATCGAGACATATTAAAATATTAAAAATCATTAAGTTCAAGATGAACATGATATTTTACAATAACAACACATCAGACCTGATTAAAAGAAAATTTATGTATACTGCCATTGCCACTGTATAATATAAAACATAATCTCCTATGATACGTTAAAACTAAAACAAGCTTCAAAGATAAAATACATAGAACTTTATTTATTATACAAGAGGAATAACTCTTAATTACCAATTAACAAATAAAAAATATAGTCTGTGAGCTTACCTCCCCTTTGACAAATAATAATAAAAAGGCAGGAATAAATGTTGTTATATCACGAGATATCATCTTTAAGTTCATCTACACGTATGTACTTTGCTGTGCAATTTACTTTTTCAATATGAAACTTGTATGTATACAGCCTGGGGACATCTTCGTTATCACGGCCATTAGGTTCATAACATTAATTTCATTTTTTTTATATTTTCGGTAAAAGTTAATTGAATTTACGACGTCAATAAGAATTTATCTGTTTTTAACGTTTTTGTGTTGAAACAATAAAGTGGAAAAATACTGTACTTTTACGAACGGCAGCTTTTTATATTTACATAATTGTAAAATACTAGTTTGACACCGAAGTAAAATGTAAGTTAGTTAATAATCTTATTAGAAATAAATTCATGAAGCAAATTGTTATATTTTCTTAATCTTTTATTGAGATTTATAAAAATTATAAAAATTAAACTAAAGTGAATTAGTCGATAATATAGATCAATACTAAGATAAAAAAATATGTTCTATTTATTTTGGTCTATGTTATAATATTAAGTGTCATACAAGGCAAACAGGCCATGTAAGAATTATTATAGAAATGTTGATAAAACTGTTACATTTTTCTTGCATTTCTTATATCTTTCTTATATTTTATATTTTTCATTTAAGTAAAATGTAAGTTAATAAACACGTTTTTAGGAAGAAACATAATCATTCAAACAATCTTATTAAAAATAAATTTACGAAGCAAATTGTTACATTTTCTTAAATTGTTTTTGAGATTTATAAAATTTATTGAATTAAACTAGAGTGAAATTGTCGATAATAGCAGATCAGTAGTAAGATAAAAAGTTATGTTCTATTTATTTTTAGTCTATGT
The DNA here is from genome assembly GCF_026571515.1 of Ruditapes philippinarum. Classification (NCBI taxonomy): domain Eukaryota; kingdom Metazoa; phylum Mollusca; class Bivalvia; order Venerida; family Veneridae; genus Ruditapes; species Ruditapes philippinarum. The sequence goes on along the minus strand of NW_026866535.1, from coordinate 181,743 downwards.
TATAATATTAAGTGTCATACGAGGCAACAAACCATGTAAGAATTATTATAGAAATATATGTTGATGGTACGTATAAGATATCTGATCTGATAAAACAAATTTAATTTTATGTATAGTGCCTAAAAGGTTGCTCAGGAGTTACCTATAATTTACTCATTAAAATGTTCATACCAAATCACTTAGAACTTTTGTCCACATATTTAACAAAAAATATTAAATTCATATAAACATCTAAATGATATGCTTTTATTGATTTAATAAACTTTTGAAATACTTATATGGTGGAATATGTGCCCATTGAATACCGATCCACTCTGTTAATGACTTATTTGTTGAAAATAGTTGTATAGTTAATTATTCTGTTGTTACAATTTTCATTTTCTCTCTTTTTATTGGTAGCTAGTATTGAAATTATTTTTCTTGCTTAAATCCTGCGCAGGCAAGAATATATGAACAGAGGAGAAAATTATATTAACGGATAAAATAAACATTGGTCATGACGTTTTTGCATCTTGTTTAATTTGTGTAAATCAGGGCGCCAAGTAAAATAGCTCACTGCAATGAGGGCCCGGTTAATTAATTATCATATAGGTATAACAAAATAATTTCTTTTTACGTATAAAAAACGAACAGCGTTATTCTTGAAAAAACATATATACTTTTATGCGAGAAAAGCGCACACGGGCGCGGGATTCCGCAGATGTCAATGCACTAAAAAGTGCATTAACCCGCTGTTAATCTAGCGACTCTTATGGAATCTGATATTAACATCTTTTAAGTAACACCCTTTTTAATTTCTTTTTAATTTTGTGGATAAATTATATACTATTTCAGATGACCCTTCCAAAGGCTGCGTGGATCGTGTTTTTGTTATATTCACTTAGCTTCTGTCAATTTTGTTATGGAAAATCAAAACGGAAATCACTAAATGTATGTATAGTGATTTATTTAACACTTAATAAGGCATATCTGGAATAATTGTTTAAATTGTGTTAAATTGTGAATTAAAGTGCAATTCGTATGTTTCCAGTGATTATAATTGCTATACAAACCCTTAACAGTGTTCGACTACAACTTAAGTTTGAATGTAACATTTCATTGGCATTAAAGGGACTCCACTGAGGTTTTTTTGATATGACGGGACTGGAAATATTTTTTTGAGATTATTACTCCATTTGATGTAGATCTATACTAATAACTTATGTGCAAACTTTCAGATCATAATTACTTGCTCCGTTTTTCCAGAATAGTTATTATAATAGTGAAAAATGACCCAAAATTGAAAAGCGTTTATTACGGTTTTCACTCAAATCGGACTGAGAATAGCACAAGCATATGATTTTCAATGTATTTCTTCTATGTTTCTTGGTTATATTTTATAAATATTTGTGTTTTGAGTGCTCATGTTTATCTATGTGAAAAATTAAATTTTCATGTTTTAGGCTTATAAACCTCAGTGAAGTTCCTTTAAAACTACTAGTGTATGATAGCAAGCAATCAGTTTAACAGTGATTTCCATATTATCCAGATACATTGTTCAGTTATACTGAAGCGACAAATACCGTTGAAATGTCAGTATGTTTTGTAACATGTTAATAAATTATAATTATGTGGAATGTTGAATTACTTTTTTCACAACTCTTTTTATGCCTGGTGATAGCAAACTATATATTTTTTACATTTATAGAACTAGCTTTTGTGGCACGTCATAATACGACCATACTGATACGAGATATTGTAAATAAAATTTTACAAAATTTTTGTTTTAGGTTTTGACATTCAACACATGGCTGCACGAGTCCCTTGTGGAAGCCTATGTCGGAAAAGATGCTAGAAAAGACAGAATAATCAAAGGCCTTAAATCTTCCAAAGCAGATGTTATTTGTTTGCAAGAGGTTTGAAGTTTGTGTTAAACGCTTTCTGTTTTTTAAGGTCATACAATTTACGAAGTATCTTATACTTTTATGTAACCAAATATACCATATGTATGTTTTCATGTTTTGTTTAAATCAATGCAAATACATGTATGTAACTATCGATGTTTATATGAAGATTTTCATGGTGGAATGGCCATCGAGATTGCTCTGCTTTTTTTATGAATGCGGTACGGATATTAATCGATAACTCAAAAATTGCAAAATATCTCCTTAAAAGTTGAAGCTTAATTAACTAATGACATGATTCAGATCATCTGTAATTACAAATTTATTGTTCAAAATAGAATATAGCAAGTAGGGATATACATACTCTTTTAACATTCTTAATATAACGTTCTTGTTTCGATTTAAAAGGTATGTGGACTGCTGCCCTATCATTCACATACACGATTTTACAAAAGACAAATATCGGAATATGTGTTTTGTTTTGGGTTTTACGTCACACCGACACAGTATAAGTCATTTGGCGAAGTTCCAGCTTTACTGGTGGAGGAAGACCTCATGTGCCCTTCCGTGCATTATTTTAGACACGAACGGGCAGATTGGCAGAACCACCGACGTAGCTGGATAGCTTCCTCACACGAAAGAATTCAAAGGCCCTGTCGGGATTCGAACCCACAGCGGTGAGGGGCAAGTGGTTTGAAGTCAACGACCTTAACCACTCGGTCACGGACGCCCCAATATCGGAATATGTTCTTTATATACAGTGAAAAAATCAATAAACTATGTATGCAAATATCAATTCTCTGGAAATTACAAATGACAAGGGGTACTCAAACCGATGCTCACGCTCACAATACAACAAACGTCGTTCGTAACGCCGAAAATAGACAAAAATGTCACCAGCTTTTTGTCCTTGTCAATAGTTCAATGTCTCCTAATCATGTAGACATAACCAGTTTGTGGTTATGATGATCACCTTGTCGATACATTCTCCGTAAAAACGTCTGAGAGTCGGCCAAACTTTGCTCTTTATCGTTATTTAAGTAACCACGGCACTCTACGAACATAGATTTAAAATGTGACATAAAATAGTGATTTAAAGCATCAATTTATTAATGTCATCGACCTATCTTTTAGAAATTTTGTTATGTACTGTAACAATAAAGTGAAATATATATTAATTCATAAACTTTTCAATACTGAAAACAGACTAGCGGTAATACATAATCGGGTATATAATATTAATAATTACTGTGTATCGTTATTACATTGAAATAAAAGTAATATACAGGTATGCAGAAAAATAAATTAAAGATTTTTTGTTTGTTAAAAAATTCAACTCTTTAATCAGAATTTAATGCATTCCTCATATTCTTCGGTCTTTATTTAGCTTTTGAGACAACGTTACTTACGTCGTAATTATATGCCGCTTTCTCCCTAGCCCCTTCCTGTCTGTGACCTTGTATTAGCCGACTTGGAAACACTTGCGCCAGCTTAAAACGAGTGACAAAATGGCAAATTTATTGACCTTCGTTAACTCTATCTTCTTGTATTTAGCTGAAGGAATATCCGCAATTAGGTTGCAAAATTAAACGATCGCGCGAATTTCTTGTTTTTCAACGGGCGTCATATTTTCAAATTTTCGCTACTGACAACTACTGGTCACCCTAAAATGACCGTTTTATTTTCTTTAACATTATTGTGAATAGAAAAAAGCAGAAATTGCGTTACCATGGTTATTTTAATGGACACGGCGCTTGAAGGGAAACAAATACAAAAAAGTAAAACTCATGTTCAGGCATTAGACACCCTTTCCTTTCATATCAACACAATTTGTTTTTATAAAAGTAAATAACGTTTTGAACATGCCCTGAAATGATCTGTCTCATTTGTATAATATTTTTCGTTTCAATCGTTTAATCTTTATGCCTCTGTATTAAGGCATTCATCGGACAAGACGTCGAAGATATTGTAAACGGTGTTAAGAAAGAATATCCTCATTCATTTAGCGAATTACATGACGATGTCAGCAATCTCCCGCCACAGGCAACGGAAAACACACGTAAGTCCAATGTTAATTGAAATAGTATGTTTATAAGCCAGTCTTTAATTATCGTTTAATTTTAATATTTAGTATTGTGGTACATTATTTTGTTCATTTCTTCTGCTAGAAATAGTACCTTCAAGTTTAGAAATGATGCAATTAGCGTATTAAACGTTTGCAATCATATAAGAATGTCGAGTTGTATTGCTTTTTGCTATCGTATACTTACACACAATTATAATAATTATATGATCTCCAATATTAAATTAGTAAACAGGTAATTTGTATATTTAATTCTTAATCATCAATAATTGTCATGTAATGCGAAATATTTTGATTTTTATTACAAAGAACGGTTTCCAAGTCGGTAGATGTAAATCCATAATCTTGATTAAATGTTTTGCATTTCATTCTAAAAATGATTTTGTCTAGTGATCTATCTTTCATTATTATCAGATATGAATAAATAAACATTTTGACCAGTGGTAGTGGCCATTCAATTCATTACTACCAGTTATCATAACGACCAAATGATTATTTTGAATTTCACATAAGGACCATACATATATAATGTCATTTTTATCACTTATAAATAAATGAACCTTTTGTATTACATTTAAGAACCACCGTGTGACGACACTCGTCTTAACGCTTATACAACATGTATTGCAACCAATGGATGCAATACTAATGACACGAAACAAAATGCAGGGTGTTTATTGGCAAATTGCTTGACACCTGCCTTTGCTTTATTTCAACTAGATAGTCAGGATTGCATCAATTGTTTATCGATGTCCTTATTAAATATCGAAGCGTAAGTTCATTTTTTTAAAAATTGTAAATAATTTTCCGTACATCATTGTTTTCATTATTTTTTGTTTGCTATCTAAAGACTAGATCAATCTTCATTAATATATATAACTATCATCCTTCATTTCTTTTCTGCAAGGTTCATGAATAATAGGTTACTACGAGAATAAATATTCCTTAGTTACTAATAATAAAGTTAACCCAAATAGGAGTCACAGTTTTTAAGTTTACATCGGAATATTGATAATTATAATGCAACTTAATATCACCTTGTCCTGTACACATTTGATACATTGATATAAACCAGATTTTTATCATTGCGAAAAATTGACCTTAAATCATTAAGGTTACAAAAAAACATCAAAATGCGAACCCCTTTAATCGTTAAAAATGTTCGGTTGATCTAGCCATTTTGTTTTATTCCTAAACATCTTACAGTTTCACTTTTGAAATGACTTAATGCTTGCTATTTTATCTTATCAATTACGCTTTAACGGTATGCTTGAATTGATAAGTAATACATTGTAAGTTATTATTCTCAACACTGTGACTTGAAATTACGAGTGACTTGAAAATGCGGGTATTCAATGTTGTATCACAGGTGTCAAAAGTTGCCGCCTCGTATTTACACTACATATTGTTTTGGTTTTTATGTCTTTAGGGTCCTTCATTCAAGAACTTAGATATTGAGAGTTAAATTGAATCTGACTTAAAGAAACTTCATTATCTATCATGAACATATAACAATTATAAACTGGTCAAGAAGTTAAGAGTTTTTCCTTAATTTTATTATAACAAGATGGCATCAGTGTTAACATAAACAAGACATCTGTTATTTCATTATCTTAATTACATTTTACAATTGGTCTACGGTATACCAAAAGTCCGAGAGTTGTATGTTTGATATCTTGTATGTCTTCTACATTTCACTTATAATTTATAAAATTTGATTGCATATAGATGGAATGAACGACGCTACCTTGATGTTTATTATAATGATATGCCAAAACATCCGATTGTCTAAGCATAACTCACGAACAATTAATGCTGTCCTTATATTTGATATATTTGACCGCTTCGATCTTGACGTTGCAACGAAATATTGACAACAACATTGAATATGCAACTTTTGGTTTAGAGGTTACAACGAGTAAAATACAAGCATGATTATTTATTGATATTTTGAGTGAACGTATGCGTGTGTTTATGTCAAAGCACGCGTGTGTGTTGAAGAGATTTTACTTTTATTTATTTTGTGATATAGGTTTTCATATCTAGATTATTATTGCATTTTATTACCTAAACTCTTTATCTTAAGCAATCATGTATGTTTCATGACAATTAATATTATTTATCAATAACTTTTGATATCATTTTAGCGTTTGGATATTTCCTTTGAGCCGTTTTGCCTTAAGATTTGACCTTCACCTTATGAAAAATGTTTTATTTCCCGTAATGGTAATGGAATCGTTTTGTTATTTACTGCAGAAAACATTGTTGAAATTGTAAAATCAAATGCAATCAGTATGCAGGCAGAACCTTTCTATAATATAATTCTGAATTAATATATTTTTTTCACGTTTTCAAGGTGCTCAGACAAAGAAAGTGTTCTTGGTGGAAGACAAATGAATAATGGTGGTCTACTACTGTTGTCAAAAAAGAAACTTCGCAAAGTTTCATATACTGATCTCTATCCTTCAACAAAAGAGTCTATTTCAAGAGGGTATCTTACAGCTGAGGTATAAATTTGGTACACTTACAAATTACATTCCAACATATTGCATTTTACATAAAAAGTATGACATTCAATATATTTACATACATGTACTATCCTATAGAGTGTCATTATGCCAGTGGTTTAAAAAACTATTTATATTTTTGGCTTTGAATTGTTTGCTTAAACTTTTTCACATTGAATTTCATGCTATTTTAACAGATAAAAGATTTTGCACCAGTTGTGTGCGCCCATTTAAGCCCTGCCACGTCCGACGTGTTTTTTGAACGTGAGTATTTTTAACGTATTTCTCCAATAGAATTATCACGTTTACAAAAATAAATTATTGTTTTCTTTTGTTGTTGTTGTTGTTTCGTTTTGTTATTTTATTTGATTATTGAAGTGAATAAAGTGATAACAAACTAATTTCTGTAACAAATGTACAGATTATTTCGACTAAAATAACTTACTAATTTGTAAATGAATTATAATATTCATCTCACATTATTTATAATAACTCTCATAAATTTCAGCTGATCTCCTTAATGCAGGATTCACTTCATATTCTGAAATGAATACATTTGAGGTAAAAGCTCTCGTCAAACGTTTTGCGGCGATTAAGCCTGTTATACTGTTGGGCGACATGAACACAGGACCTGCATTTAAATCAAAACAAACTGCTCGCCTCCCAAGTAAGCCTGCCAAAATTTTTAATGATTTAATTAACATTTGTTAGGAACTTTTATTAAGTACAAGCTTAAGCTTTTCTTCTACAATAAATAATTGCAATGAGCAAACATTGACTTTGGGTTATGAATGTTCTTTTTAAACATTATGAACAAATATTCTGTTTAATTGTCGCGAGTGTATGAAAAATCTTTAACCTAATCCATTCTTGAAGCGAATGTTATAAGTAGTTGCCACTAGTCTTGAGCCACGTTAGCATACATATCCGCTCCGCTTTGCCAGACTCTATGCTTTCCGTGAAATATCATTTTTATCCTCAAAACTGATCATGGACAAACGTGAAAAATGGCAAAGTTCATCGAAGAAAACCATAAAGTTTGAACTGAACATTGATTCGGCATTACAGCGCTTGTGATTGCTGTTTATACATGTTTAAAATCCATCTATTAATATCTTGCTTTTTAATTAATAAATATATTCAATGCTAAATCAAACAATTAAAACATAGAAATATTTACAATTACTGACAGATAACTACAAAAGACTTCAGAAACAGTTCAAAACGAGACCAGTGAAAGAATACACATTCAAACATCCTATCGATGCATCCAATCAATCGATCCTTGACCATATATTTGTTAAGAATCTTTCAATTCTTAAAACTAAGGTGAGTGCCATTATTTGTAAAATGTCATGTACACGCATTCAATGTTTATGGTTTCAAATAGTGTTCCTTCAAATAAGAGTATTCGTTTAAGTGTCGGAGTATTCTTGCTTGCTGGCAGGCTATCTTTCGTTTTCGCATAAACTGTTCATTAACTGACCATATACTGACAGACGGATGTTAAAGAATTGTTTGAAATTTATAAAGAATACTTCTAAAATGCTTGAATAAAGCAAATATGGTAGTAAATTAGGTACAGAACCATTTCTAATCGTTTGTTTCGGAAAATTTCATTTAGTTCACGTACAATATTCATGTGTGTTATATAACAGAGACATCTTAAATATGTAACTTTTGCGAATTGACCATAAAGTTATCCAAGCAATATAATTTTAGTGTAGAGAAATTTTGTGAACACATTTCATAACATGCAAAATAGCATGCATATGGTGATATTAAAACAAGAGGGAAATGTTGTTTATGAATCTAATAATATGTATAAAATAGTAAACTTACAATATGTGAATCATACTAGTCTTATAGTACATTGAGAAGATTTGCCTAAGTTGCTTTATTACTTGCTTTTCCACATGATAATGTAAGAATAGGGTGAAAACTTGGTGTTTTTGGTGTTAATGATAAGATAAGCCGATTTTGATAGTAACAAGTTGACGTTGAGGGTATTACTGAGTTGCAAAAGGAAGTTTTCACATGCTTACATGGTTTTATTTGTATATGAGTAAAGCAAAATATTGGCATATTTGGTATCGACATTTGCAGACTGAAAAATGCTTCATGTTTAACAGGCACTTGGTAATTATTAGAAATTTAGGAAAGTGTAAAGATCAGATTGATGAAAATTAAATGTTGAAGAGTTGCGTCCTTTGTAAATGCGTTTTTTGCCTTTAGATACTTGATCTGAAATTTGCCACCATTTAGCTCATGCTAAATAATAATAATAATAATGATAATAATAATAATAATAATAATAATAATAATAATAATAATAATAATAATATTTAGCTCACTTAATGATATTTTCAAAAAACCAAGTGCACACTTTCTATTCCAACTGATTACTAGTATTTTATTGTGTGTTTCTATTATATAACACGTGTTGTTAACATTTGGTATTTTTCAGAGAGCTTTCGTTCCAAAAAAGGGCGAAACTCCTATGAGTGACCACGTTGGTGTGATGTCCACCTTGAAACAACAAAAATAAATCAAGATGAAAGAAATAACAATATTTGCTTGTCTAGCACGCATTCACTGTCTGAGTGTATTACATGTCATAAGTTTCTCTTATGTGAAATTAGTCTTTGGAGCAAAATGTATAACATTCATTTCTTTTACTATAATTAATTTGTTATTTATTTTACATTCAATATTTTAAGATATCTTCCAAAGAATAGTAAAAAGAGCGTACACATATGTGTTCTTTATGTTTATCAAAATCAGAGTGTATCAAGTAATGTTTTCTTTAATTTATTTTGTCCAATCGAAACTAGTAGAGTAATAAATACAGTTAAAACTTGACCCGGTGTTCACGTTTGTTCCTTTATCTTCTTTTTGTGCATGCCTAAATTTTTAAAGTTTATAACATCGAAATATGAAAATGATGAATATCATCAATTTTTCAGACCGATAATTTGTGGAAAACATTTAAATTAATGATTAATGATATTTTACTTGGATACAAACGTATATTTCATAAAGCAGCTGTCGACGAACCAAAAGTTGCGTACAAACTATTTGCTAGCACACAACTCAGCTATCCATAAATCATGTTAAGAATAACAATATTTTAAAACAAATGGAACATATTCGTTTTGCAACAAACTGCATTCAATTAAAGACGAAAACGCTGGTTTGAAGAATCTTTCCAGTAACAATAAACAACGTGATTGTATTATAATGATATGATTTTGATAACTACAAGAAATTTCACAAACATCACGTAATTCATAATTGATCAGATAAACATTGGTAAAATTTCAAAACCTTCTGTTGACTGTTTGACGTTATTAGGCTGAAAAGATAAAAAGAAACAGAATATTGCCTAAAGCAAGTATTGAACTTCGCCAAACACATTATTTATAGTTTCATATCATAAATAAGATCCTCAGATTTTGATTCATCAATTTTGAAAGTTCCAAAAAGCATACATTATAAAGTTATTACCGAATTTAATATTTCATGTAAATAAAGGGAGGTAATCAATTTTTATATTTTCTATAAAGTCTAGTTCAAATTTTCCAATAAGAAATGAATGATTATTTTAATGAGTACATATAATATGTACAAATATTTGAAGTACTAATACACAAATTCTTCAATGTTTGAAAATTGTTTTATAAGCATAATTACATAGATACTATATAATTACACTTACGTGTGGTATAGAACCTCAATTACAACATACAGGATCTTTAAATCTATCAACGTAACTAAACACATTAGACAGATGTTAAATATTTATCTATCATATAGTGTAGGTCATTCTTTAACGAAGTCTTAGGATTTAAACAAGCTATTTATTCATTCAATTACAATAAGATACAAAATTTATAAAGAAAATTACGTCTATGGATGAAAAAAATTGAGACGCGAATAGTCGAAATAAGAAGGGACGAAGACAAAATCGCGAATATACTAACTAGGACGACAGCACCAAAACATGAACAGGCAAAAACGTGAACACCTAAAAAATTATGTAATGTTGAGGTGAAAACATGATAACGAACATACAAAACGTGACAAATTCAAGTCGATAATTGTTTTGTCAATTGACTGATGCCTTTTAATATATATGCGTATTTTGATTGCAAAACACCCCGAATTAGCCATAGAAGTGTTGCAAAAACACAATACGATCCTCGTCAAAACTAAATCCGATTGGCTGGATAAAATATGACAAATATTTCAACATAAAATGTCACAATATCCAAATACAAAATGGTCAAATATTGATGCTGAGATATGGTTGGTAACTATGACGAATCTAAGCTCAAATCAATCAAACAAACAAAATCACTGCTATGAGTTCAACGGTAAAGGGTTTTGTTCAAAACCGGGTTGTCAATACTTGCACAAATGTAAAAAATGTACCGGGCCGCATTCTGCTTTGCTTTGCAGATCACCTACACCAGGATTTGTAAATGCTTATAGATCTAATAGTAATTTCAGCCAAAATCATTTCAGACCTCCCAGGTTTGAGCACTTCCCCCAATTTGAAACTCCTAGAGCACCTTTTGGGACCTAGGCAACACCCCAATAGATACTTTGCGTCTAGAAATGTGGCACAAAGGTTATAATAAGGAGAATGCAAATGTTATACTAGTATTACATGGAATCAGGGAGGGATTTAGGCTGTAATACAGTGGTCCCCACTGCGAATTTACGGCAAAAAATCTGCAGTCTGCGATTAAATACCCGGAAATTTTAGCAGAAAATCTTGAAAAGGAAGTACAATTAGGACGCTTTTTAGGTGCCTTTACAATCAAACCATTTGCAAACTAACGTATCAATCCAATTGGGTTAGTTCCCAAAAGTACAGGTGGAATGCCCCTAATAACTCATTTGTCAAATCCTTATAATGGAACTTGTGTCAACGATTTTATTGATCGGATTTTGAGTACATCTGTAAAGATATGAATATGCCTATAAATGAAGATAAATCAGATGGCCCTAATACAATTATCACATTTTAGGCATAGATATTGATTCTTTAAATATGAAAATAAAAGTTCCCTTTGACAAAATAAATAAAGCAAAATCATTGCTATTGGATGCCTTGGTAAACCTAAAATTAGATTAAGAGAACCGTAATCAATTCTTGGCATTTTAATTTTTTCACAAAAACAATACCAGCAGGTCGTACTTTTAACTGTAGATTAACCTGCACAGTGTCAGGCCAAGAGATCTTACCATTATATTTGCTTGAATAAAGATCACAAGGAAGATATTAGAACTTGGCTGCAATTTCTTGATCATTTTAATGGTGTGTCAATATTCAGTGATCAATACTGGTCGTCAAATCATGATCTTGACCTTTATTCAGATGCTGCTGGTAACAGGCATTTAGGCTTTGGTGCTTACATGAACGGGGAATGGATAATTTTTAAATGGCCGATGTTACTCTTCTTGAACTAGTCCCTATTCTATTGGCCTTTTACACATGGAGATCAAAGCAAAGCTTAAAGAGGAAACAGATTGTCATCAATTGTGACAACATGAGTCTTGTGCAGACTCTTACATCGCGAAATCTGAAAGTCATGATTCTGCTTGTTTTGTTATTGCTTTATTATAACAATATACAAATAAAAGCAATTCACATCGTGTCGAGGAAAAATGATATATGTGACGCAATAAGTAGATTACAATTCCGTAGACTGCAGAATTGCTTGCCTGTAAATGCTAGCAAAACCCCTCTCTCTATCCCATTTGATTTTCAGCAATTTATCAACATGAAATCATTCGACTGGTAAACATGTCTTTAGGTGAGAATACAAACAAATGTTACATGCCGGGATTAGAATCATTTTGGAAATTTAGAAGTTCAATGCTCTATCCGAACGTTTGGCCACCCAGTCTAAATGAAATCGCAGAATATAAAGCGTTTATGTCACATGGCGGATATGCATATAAAACGGTAAACTGTCACATCGCTGCCATTAGCTATGTAAACAAAATGAATAATTTTCAAAACAATACTAAATTTTTCATATGAATGAACAGATTACAAAGCAACGTCGACAGACTCTCGCAGGCCAATCACTCTGCACCTTCTTAAGCAAATTATACATAGCTTGGTGTTTATATGAATGTCCGATTATGAAGCATTACTCTTCAAAACAGCTTTTTTACTCGCATTTTTGGGTTAATGCGCGTGAGCGAAACTGCATTTTTCTGCAACGAAATTTAGTCAAATGATTCATTTGTTCAAATACACATAAAATCATCTTAAACAGATCAGATGGGTAATGGTCAAACTATACGGGTAAATTTTGAAAGTGAAGACGCCGTGTTGCTCAAACGTACTTTAGAAAATTATCAAAGACAAATAAACTTGCCGTTCAAGGTCAATATCTATGTCATGCGAATGGAAAGCCATTAACCCAATACCAGTTTTAGCATGTTTTACGCAAATCTCTATAATATTTGGGACAACCTCTAAACATTTTTAAATCACAATCATTTAGAATTGGTGGAGCCACATACATGTTCAATAAATGCATGTCTGAATCAGCAATTAAGCAGGCTGGACGCTGGAAGTCAAATGTATATCAGTCTTACATATGAGTATAAACCAATCAACTTCATTGTTAATTTTAGGTCCTCCCGAGGTTTGAAATATAGGGTCTTCAATTATCCGAGATGCCTACTATTATTCCATCAAACAAGGGTCAAAACCTTGGATTGGATCTCAAAATAGTCATAGCGGCACCATTTATTAAAAATAATTTTTGTTGATGTTGTGATAGACGCCGCTATGATAATGATGGTCGAGATGATGCATATATGAATAATAAAAATAATAATAAATGAATTCAAAGTTCAGGCATTAATATTTCATTAATATAATTTCAAAACTTATTCTGGTAATATCTCCGATGTCCGGAGAAAGATACAAAATGTATATGCAGTATAAATACAATTTTATCAGTCGGCGATTATTCTGGCGTCCGAAGAGACAATTGAATGTCCAAATTATCCGGCGCTGTTGATCGATGTCCGATCTTGTTGCCGATATCCAGAACAAGTTGAAATGAATATATATGAATATATATTAGTATATTTGAAAGACAAAGAAATTACCATAGTATAAAAATAAACAATAATTTATAATTCTTTACTAGGATAAAAGTAGGACCAACATAATATTGATTTACATTCATACTGAGGCATTGTACAGCAAATTGGTCAATATCGTTCAAAGATATTACAAGGAAATCGGCACTTCTTCAGATTATATCTTTTTGAAGTTCCCTACATCACTAGTTAGATAATTTAGCAGCGTGCAACCTATAGAGTTTTCGCATCATTAATATCTTTTGGTTGAATATTCAAAAAGTAAACATCCACTTTCGTCGGAAAGTACCTCATGGGGATATACATGGGAAATATTTACGAGACAGACGATTAAAGCATGAAACATAGTATTTTTTATCGATTGTTTAAAATTTCAAGAGCAGTAGTGAACAGTTTATTTAAGAATTCTTTACCTGAACATATGCCCATGTGTTTTGTTACAAATAACAAAAAATTAAGGATTTTCAGCTTCTTTGCCCAAGATTAAAATTATCTGGATTTGCTCCAATATTTCCAATACAATGACGTAATTGCTTTTGAAACCGATAAATAAATAGTCTTATGTAATATACGACCCGTCTTTTAATATTGAAAATATAAGATTTTGTTTTAATCATTTAAACCCGCCATTTATTCAGAAGCGTACACGGGACATTACTCTGCTTCTTTTAATCTAAGTCTTTCAATTTGGCTGATTCGTTCCCTACAGCAAATTAAATCAAATGGTCTTAGGCCAATTGAAGTGTACTAAATTGTTATGTCCAAAATATTTCATACATGCTACGCTGAAATATCTACCTTTAACAATATCTGACGTATTGTATAGGACTTATATTTGATTTTTTGATATTTCAAAAGAAAACAAATAAAAAGTAAGCACACGTTAACCGCTTTATCTTGATCTGAACAATCTATATGCATGTTTTCATCAAATGTCTAAAGTGATATTTTATGCACGATTTACAGATCTAGCATGCAAACGTTACTTATCCTAACTTATAAATTCACCAATAAACATTTATATGATCAATACTTTTACCAGGTAACAAATGTAATATAGATGTGTTAACCCCTGAAATATAATAAAGTAAGTTATCAACTGATACAAATATTCAAGTGAGAAATTGTATGTGTAACTGCAACGTTGAAGCGGAGACTGATAAAGAACGTAATTTGAAGTAATTGCAAAACATCAGGAAACATTACTGTTGTATTTTCAGATTTTCATTTGTCCCTTCGACAAATGCTGATGAAAAAAGAATGTTTTTCCTGCCTCAAAGTCTAAATCTCTAAATCAGAAACAAGAAGTAATTAATTATGAACCATCTTAAAATGATCCTCAGTGACAATAACATCTGTTATTTGAGACATATGACACAGCATATTATAAAACCTAAGAAACATGAAAACTATCCAATTGTCAACTGCTTAAACAATCAGACATACGATTTCGTGCACTACTAAGATGTAATGCTTTTAATTGAAACTCATACATTTATAAAATAAAATGTTTTTTTCTGGGACATTGCTGTAAAATGCAACAATAAGCTTTACCTGTGTTCATTACAATACAAACAGCTTAATTATCGCAAAAAGAAAACAACATAGCTTTTATGCAATCTAAAATAAATTGTGGCTATCACTATGAAAAATTTATTCCCAAAAATGCTCCCACATCATCTGAGCTGAAACACTATTTTGGAACCATTCCTCGTAACCTATAAAGGAAATTCAAGAATTTAGGATTTTATTTTGGAACTATATTCAATGCAGACACTGAAATACATCTGCAAAAGGACAAGACGAAAATTTCCCATATTTGCACCGTGGTACATCTGTTTCTCAAGATATTTAAGCATGTGTTCTGGGAAAGTTTTTCCCCAAAAATGATTTTAAAAAGTATTAGAAAGAAGAATTATTTATTTTCCAACTCTTACTCTGACTATTTCTACTCAAAGTTGACTGCGGAATTCTTTGTCTCTTCTTAACCATCTTAACCATGCCTGACAATTTCAATGAGGTACCTTTTTTTAAAGATTCATTCTTTCTAAAATCTATTCTCAATTTTTCTGCATCAGAAGGCTTGAAGGAATCACTGAAACTATCTCACGATTCAGTTCGTGCCTATTATGTAGTCATTTCAACTATTCATAGTTGTCCTTGGGTTTGTTATTGCTTTTCTATGCAAATCGTTACTTTAAATAAAGACACAATGTTGGTACCTTTTTGATTCTTAGGTCTGTCAAGAAAAGCTGCAATACGAGTCTTCTTTCCAGTAAATGCAGACGAAATTTTGTTTTGTTTTATAAATTTGAATTTAATTTAGGACTATAGACTAAATGTAAAGAAAACCTTAATAAGGTTATTTGAAGATTCAGGTCATGTGCAAATGCTAGGTGATATAGGTAGGTTTTCTTTTCTTAGTGTAATAATCATTTATTGTCATGTAAAACATTATATATATTATACATATAATAAAAGTCCCTTTACCTTATTAACTTATATTGTTGTCCATATACGCATTTGAAGATCGTCCATCATTTTACGAGCATATTAATAGAAACGATGCAAATTGTGTAGCCCAGTATGAACAGTTGTCATGATAATGTTTAACCAATGCTACTAGACAAATTCTCATACAAACTTGTTACTAAACGTGTATACAATCTTTAGCATTAGTCCTAAATCGAGAGACAGTTTGAGTATGGTCATATTGGTCGGCATATTAAACAGGAAAACACATCACATTGAGATATATATGGCCACAAATTGTATTTACGAGTAATTAAGTGTTTTTTTTCGATGTCATTTTCTAGAAAGATTTACATTACATTAAGAAACAAGAAAAGCATTGATGCAAAGCATCAAAGGGCGTCCAAGCAAGAAATGCAGCAGGTGAAGATGAACTAGTAGACACATGATGACAAGATACTCTTTTATTACATGCTTTTCGGTGGTTTATAGAAATATATCAGTGATATAAAACTGGTAATTTCACTGTTTGAAACAGTGAAATTACCACTTTGATAATTTCACTGTTTTGATCTTAAGCCCCTTACGTTGTTTCAGTGAAATACCAGCGTGCACAGTACTGGGTACCAACTTAATGACGTGACGTCGTAAATGACGTCACGTTTTATTATTATTTGGCGCGCTTTTCATTCAGTATTAGGCTTAATGTCTTTTTAAAACGTTTCTTTGCATGTAATAAAAAGAAAATTTGTTTAGTTTAGTGTAAGATCGAAATATATTTCACCTTGTGAACACCAAAAGTTCATATTTCACTCGTGGCTGCGCCACTCGTGAAATATACATTTTGGTGCTCACTCGGTGAAATATATTCCGATCTTACACTGAACTAAACAAATATCCTCTATATAATCTTTTCAATGGTGAATTGGTGTATATCACTAATAAAGTCTTATGAATGAATGACGAAATACATTGTTCATTATGAACTTTGTTTGGCATGCTAGAGATTTAGAATATTACTTGTTATATCTTTATGATCGTGATTATTGATAGCAACGGATATACATGTATACAATCATTTATAATCCATATGTGTAACGCATGATCAACACCACACTTGTGTAATTATTATGTTATCGCTATTAGAGAAAGCCCCTCTTAAGATATCTGTTCACACTTAGTAACAATATAACACTGGTTATATTACCATGTTGATCATGTTGAGCATAATTGTTTATTATACAATAATTGTTACATCTATTTTAATATAAAAAATGCAGATTTTATGAATATTGTTTTCCTCTCTTTTTGTGTTTTATCTGCTATTTTAATACTACTCTTTTTTTTACTAAAGTTGTAAAATAAATTTTAAGAATTCAATTGTCATATTGACCGACGATTATAAGTCAAAACTTAACTGGAAAAAGTCAGTAAATTATGGTTAATCTTTCAATATATAATATTGCTTATTCTTAAACCATGTACATGTACATTTGTACTTTTGTTTATCATTTTTTTAAATTATCAATCAATTGAATAATTCATAAAATCTAATTTGTAACTTTGAATAATTCCTCGGCATATTTGCTAAACACGAATAACAAATGGGAATTAAATAAAATGTTTGAAAGTTGATAGTCATATTAATATCATAAAAATGTACCCTTTTTCTCAATTAATGTACATATTTATTGTTTTTATCTCATATAGATTAAATGAACCATGTTATTGCTAATTGTTGTTGTTGGGTTTTTTTTTTTCGAATTGTATGTTTATGTATAATAATAATCAGTAAATTTGAGAGTTGATTTGTGTTTATTAATAATTGTAACCAAACTAAGTGACAAACATTCATTTTGGAAAAAAACTTATTTATCTGTAAAATATTTGTTCTGTTCTGTAACGATATCAAAATCTACTCCAAACCCGGTAAACGTGTGATATCACTAGTAAATCCTGGTCAAAATGGACCGGGAGTGACCGGGGATTACCTATAGGAGTACATCCCTCTATAAATAGATTTTCGGAATGTTTAGGTCATCCACTCATCATTCTATTTCATGTAAAACAATGACATAACATACCATAATTACCTACTGTGTGCTACAAAATGATAAATAAAAATCGCCGAAGAGCGCTAATTATTGACGGAAAAGGTTATTTCATTTGAAAATGTTTGCATTGCGAAATTCTCCAGTTCGCTATTCATTGTTCATATCGCGACATTTCATTTTTAATTAATAATCAAGCACCCTCATACCGCTCGGAATGATCGGCTTTATCATGACCGACTAAAAGGCTCGAGAAGTTGCTGTCGCCCTTTCACAAAATCTGATTTCATTCCATAAAGGGGCGCCGCGCTTCGGCGCGGACGCCAATCATACCAATAGTGTAACACCTCAAATATGTTTGTTTTTCCTAGGATAAAATCTTTAGCTTCATAGAATGTTTCGCGAGTGGATTACTTTGTTCCTTATTTAACCGCTCTCTTTACTTGTGAAATCAATAACACCGTTTTAGGTATAATTACAACATCTTGGGTACAAACAATGTCTAATACCACGATCGTTCTATTATATCGTCGCTAACAACGATATAGACATATTAAAGATCGTGTATGTTCTAATTTAGAATGTAACAACACTTGCATTATAAGTGAAATGTTATATAGTTTTATAGTAATTCGTCTTAAACAATTTTCAAAAGTCAAAGAATATGTTAAAATTTACTGCAAATGTTTATACGCTTTTATATAAGCATTCATTTCTTATTGAAAAAATTGGTTCAGACTCTATCGAAAATACATTTCTAATTATCCCCCTTTATTTACACTAAATGTTAATTCGGTATTATCTTTGCAAATAATGCTTTTTGGAACATCCAATATTGATAAATCTTCATTTGAACATCATATTTATGATATAAAACCATAACAAATTGAGTTACATAACCTTTAATGTAATATATACGCAATGTGTATCTAATATTCCAATCGTGTAACCGATTATATTCATATCGTTCACAATTTCACACTGAAAAGAAATATTTTCACCGGGCATTACTCCTTTTATATAAATTTTGAGACAGGAAAAAGCAAAATGAGCATAATTAAGTGCAGCTATAGGGCGCTATATTTTAATATGATTTCAATTTTGGCGAAATATAACACATAGGAAATCGCCAGCAAATAATGTGAGCAATGTTTATATATTAAATTCTAATTAAATTGTTCAATTTTTGAAAACCATATATACCACAAATAGTGTATAATTATTTCGTAATAAAACCGAAAATATAAAAATATCATTAAGTTTAAGATAAACATAAATATTTTACATCTACAACACATCAGACCTGATTAAATAATATCAATGCATACTGCAATCGCCAATGTAAAATATAAAGCATAATCTCCTATGATACGTTAATTCATAGATAAAATACATAGAACATCATTTATTATACAAGATGAATAACTCTTAATAAGCAATTAACACAAATAAAAATATTGTCTGTAAAATTACCTCCCATATGACAAATAATGATGTAAAAAGAGAAGAATAAATATTGTTATATCACGATATATTATCTTATAGGGCATCTACATGTATGTACTTTGCGGTGCAATTTTTACTTTTTCAAAATGAAACTTGTATATATACAGCCAGGGGACATCTTCGTTATCACGACAATTAGGTTCATTTTAGGTAAAAGTTAATTAAATTTGCGATGTCAATAACAATTTTTCTGTTTTTAACAATATTGTGTTAAAACAAACAAGTGGAAAAAGACAGTACTTTTACGAACGCCAGCTTTGTAAATTACCAGTTTGACACCGAAGTAAAATGTAAGTCATTTTACTTTTTTAGAAGAAACATAATCATTTAAAAAATCTTATTAGAAACAAATTCACGAAACAAATTGTTACATTTTCTTGAATTTTTATTGAGACGTATAAATAATTATAAGAAATTAAACTAATGAAGTGAAACAAAGTGAATGAGTCGATAATGGAAGATCAATTATTTATTTTTAGTCTATGTTAAAACATTTAGTGTTATACAAGGCGACAGACCATGTAAGAATTATTATAGAAAATTGTGTTGAAAAAACTGTTACATTTTTCTTGTATTTTTAATATTTTTCTTATATTATACTTTTTCTTATTAAATTGTTTTCGCGATTTATAAACATATAATAAATTAATTTCGAGTGAATTTGTCGGTAATAGTAGATCAGTAGTAAGATAAAAAAAAGTTACTTTCTATTTATTTTTATTCCATGTTATAATATTGAGTGTCAAATGAGGCAACAAACTATGTAAGAATTATTACAGAAATATATGCTGATCTGATAACACAAATTAAATATTATGTATAGAAGCTAATAGATTAAGCCAATAGAATCTTTGATTAACCTATAAATTAAATATAAAAATGTTCATACCACATCAATTAGAACTCTTGTCCACATATTTAACAATTATCATATTATATTCATATTAACATCCAATAGTATGTCTCTATCGATTTAATCAACTTCTGAAATATGTATATGGAATATGTTCCCCATGTAGACCGATCCACTTTATTAATGTCTAATTTATTAAAAATATTTGTATAGTTAACTATTCTGTTGTTACATTTTTTTTTATTGGTAATAGTTAGTATTGAAATTATTTTCTTGCATAAGTCCTGCGCAGGCAAGAATATATTAATATAGAAGAAAATTATATTAACGGATATTATAAACATAGCTTATGCCATTGTTGCACTTTGATGTTTTATTTGCGTAAATCAAGCCGCCAATTAAAATAGCTCACTGCAATGAGGGCCCGCTTTATTAAATTAGCAATATATAACTGTCAAATGAGATCGCACTAACACTGGAAAATTATGGCTAGATAATTTCTTTCTATAAAAATAGCTCACTGCAATGAGGGCCCGGTTAATTAATTATCATATAGGTACAGTAATAAGTTCGTTTTACGGATAACAACAAACCGCGTTAAGCTTGAAATACACGTATACTTATATGCTAGAAAAGCGCATACGGATGCGGGATTCCGCAGATGTTAATTATAAAATACTACAAAATGCATTAATCCGCTGTAAATCTGGCGACTCTTATGTAATCTAGTATTAACATCTTTTAAGTAACACCCTATTCAATTTCTTTTTAATTTTGTGGATACATTGCATACTCTTTCAGATGACCCTGTCAAAGGCGGCGTGGATCGTGTTTTTGCTATATTCACTTAGCTTCTGTCAACTTTGTGATGGAAAATCAAAACGGAAATCACTAAATGTATGTATAGTGAATTATTTAACACTAAACAAGGCAAAATTGAAAAAAAAAAATGTTTAAATTGTGGTAAATGGTGAATTAAAGTGCAATTTTTATTTTTTTCAATGATTATAATATAATCATTGCTATAAAAATCCATAACAGTGTGTGTTCGACTACAGCTTAAGTTTGGATGTAACATTTCATTGACGTTAATACTACTGGTGTATGATAGCAAGCAGTCAATGTAACATATATTTATATATTATTCAGATTCATTGTTCATTTATACTGAAGCGACACATACAGTTGAAATGTCAGTTTGTTTTGTAACATGTTTATAAATTATATGTTGCACCTTGAATTACTTTTTTCACAATTCTATTTATGCCAGGTGATAGCAAAATATATATTTCTATTTAATATTTTTATAGAACTAGCTTTTGCAGCACATCATAATATGACCATACTGATACGAGATATTGTAAATAAAATTAAACAATATTTTTGTTTTAGGTTATGACATTTAACACATGGCTGCACGAGTCCCTTGTGGAAGGCTATGTCGGAAAAGATGCTAGAAAAAACAGAATAATTAAAGGCCTTAAATCTTCTAAAGCAGATGTTATTTGTTTGCAAGAGGTTTGAATTTTGTGTTAAACGCTTTCTGTTGTTAAGGTCATAATATTTACGACGTATGATATACTTTTATATTATATAATTATTGACTAGTGAGCCATTGAATATGATGTGATATTCACCGGCAGATGACATATTGACCGAGGCGACTAGCTCACTAGTCAATATTTGTTTTATTATATGAACAGGCTAACAAATAAAAAAAATCACAAAAAGTACAACCTTATATACATGTACGCCTCGTTGAAGCGCGGGAAAAAAAAAGACTTCGAGAACGCTGCGGATACAAAAGTAATTCAAGTTTATTCTCAACATTGCGGTGTAGTCTTTAAGTAAAATGGCAATGTATTGATATTTTAATCGAGAAATATGCCATAAAGAACAAAAGCAACATTTATTTTTTAAGTAACACGCGTATTTAACAATCTACGGTGTATGATCATTGAATATGAGTCTCAATCTATTTTTAGACTGGGAAAATCCAATTCAGCCAGTGAATATGATACTTCACCAAGTCAATATGGTTTTATAAAAAGTTCTGTTGACTACTGTTTGGACCAATGAGATTGCAGATATATTTAGATCATATAATTATACCAAATATACCATATGCATTCATGTTTTGTTTCAATCAATGCAAATACATGTATGTAATTATCGATGTTTATATGAAGATTTTTGTGGTGGAATGGCTATCCAGATTGCTCTTCTATTTCTATGAATGTAGTACTGATATCAATCTATAACCCAAAGATTGCAAAATACCTCCTTAAGTTGAAGCTTAATTAGCTTATAAATGACATAATTCAGGTCATCTGTAATTACAAATTTATTGTTCAAAATAAATTATTGCAAATAGGAATGTACATACTTTTTAACATTCTTAATTTAACGTTCTTGATTCGATTTAAAAAAGTATGTTCAAAAAGTTCGTGGACTGCTGCCCTACTGTTCACATACACGATTTTACAAGAGACAAATATCGGAAAATGTGTTTTGTTTTGGGTGTTACGTCACAAGGACACAGTCATTTGGCGACGTTCCAGCTTTACTGGTGGAGGAAGATCTGAGGTGCCCATCCGTGCATCATTTTAGGTACATACGGGCACCTGAGTAGAACCAGTCACATTCCGTAAGCTAGCTGGATAGCTTCCTCACATGAAAGAATTCAAAGTCCCTGTCGGGATTCGAACCCAGAGCGGTGAGGGCCAAGTGGTTTGAAGTCAACGACCTTTACCACTCGGCCACGGACGCCCCAATATCGGCATATGTTCTTTATATACAGTGAATATCAATTAACTATGTGTGCAAATATCAACTCTCCGGAAATTACAAATGACAAGGGGTACACAAACCGATGCTCACGCTCACAAAACAATAAACAGCGTTCTTAACGCCGAAAATAGATAAAAATATAACCAGCTTTATGTCATTGTCAATAGTTCAATGTCTCCTAATTATATAGCCATAACCAGTTTGATTACCACCTTGTCGATCCATTCTTCGTAAAAAGGTCCGAGAGTCGGCCAAACTTTGCTCTTTATCGTGATTTTAGTAACCACGGCACTCTACGAATATAGATTTAAAATGTGAAATAAAATAGTAATTTAAAGCATCAATTTATTAATGCTATCGACCGATCTTTTAAAAAAATCGTTATGTACTGTAACAATAACGTAAAATATATATCAATTCATAAACTTTTCAATACTGAACACAGGCTAGCGGTAATAAATAATCGGGGTATATAATATTCATAATTACTGTGTACCGTTATTACATTGAAATATAACAAATATACAGATACATATATTAAAGATTTTTTGTTTGTTAAAAATTTTAACTATTTTATCAGAATTAAATGCATTCCTCATATACTTCGGTCTTCATTAAGCTCTTGAGACAACATGTCTTACGTCGTGGTTATATGCAGCTTTCTACCTAGCCCCTTCCTGTCTGTGACCTTGTATTTGCCGACTTTGAAACACTTGAAGCTGAAAACGTGTGGCAAAATGGCAAATTTATTGACCTTCTTTAATTATCTTCTTGTTTTAAGCAGAAGGAATATCCCCAATTAGACTGCACAATTAAACGAGCGCGTGAATTTCTTGTTTTTCAACGGGCGTCAAATTTTAAAAAAATTCGCTACTAATAACTACTGGTCACCCAAAAATGATTGTTTTATTTTCCTTAACATTATTTTGAATAATAAGGAGCATAAATTGCGTTATCATGGTTATCTCAGTGGGCACGGCTCGTGGGAATCAAATACAAAAAGTAAAAGTCATTTTAAGGCATTAGACACCCTTTCCTTTTATATCAACACAATTTGTTTTTATTAACGAAAATAACGTTTTGAACATGCCCCGTAAAGGATCTGTCTCATTTGTATACTTTTTATCGTTTCAATCGTTTAATCTTTATGCCTCTGTATTAAGGTATTCATTGGTCAAGACGTCGAGGATATTGTAAATGGTGTTAAGAAACAGTATCCTCATTCATTTAGCGAATTACATGATGATGTCAACAATCTCCCGCCACAGGCAACGGAAAACATACGTGAGTCCAATGTTAATTGATAAGCCATTTTTAGTTATCGTTTAATTTCGATATCTAGTATTGTGGCACATTATTTTGTTC
This sequence comes from Ruditapes philippinarum, assembly GCF_026571515.1. Taxonomy (NCBI): domain Eukaryota; kingdom Metazoa; phylum Mollusca; class Bivalvia; order Venerida; family Veneridae; genus Ruditapes; species Ruditapes philippinarum. Next base: position 157,096 of record NW_026866535.1, on the reverse strand, counting down.
ATTTCTTCTGCTAGAAATAGTTTAGAAGTTTAGAAATTATGCAATTAGCGTATTAAACTGTAACGTTTGCAGTCATATATGAATGTCGAGTTATATTGCTTTTTGCTATCGTATGCAAATGTACTTACACACAATTATAATAATTATATGATCTCCAATATTTAATTATTAAACAGGTAATTTGTAAATTTAATTCTTAATCATCAATAATAGTAATGTCATACGAAATATTTCGATTTATATTACAAAGAACGGTTTCCAAGTCGGTAGATGTAAATCTATAATCTTGATTAAATGTTTTGCTTTTCATTCTAAAAATGATTTTTTTCTAGTGATCAATCTTTCATTATTATCAATTATGAATAAATAAACATTTTGACCAGTGGTAGTGGCCATGCAACTCATTACTACCATTTATCATAACGACCTAATGATTATTTTGTATTACACATAAGGACTGTACATATATTGTCATTCTTATCACTTGTAAATAAATGAACATTTTGTATTACATTTAAGGACCACCGTGTGACGACACTCGTCTTAAAGCTTATACATCATGTATTGCAACCAATGGATGCAATTCTAATGACACGAAACAAAATGCAGGGTGCTTATTGGCAAATTGTTTGACACCTGCTTTTGCAATATTTCAACTAGATAGTCAGGATTGCCTCCATTGTTTATCTATGTCCTTATTAAATATCGACGCGTAAGTTCAATTGTTTTAAAGGGATACTCAGGCAAATTTATGACAAAAATATCAAAGTTATCGTATGTACTCAAATCATGCTAAAATGACATTTGTAAAAGTCCCAGCATGAATGTTTTTAAAAAGTCTATATATTTTGGGTCTGAAGCGTAATTATATAAGTTGAACGAAATTAAAACGCTGAGTACTAGTAGTTTAAAATTAGTAATGTGACTTGAACAAACCCTGGAAGATACAATAACAGATATTATGGATATATTATGATGAAACAAACCTAAATCAATTATTTGATGATATTCTTCAACGTTCCCAGATATCACTGTGACAACTATTATGACATCTTAATGCTCTAACCTGACCCACGTGTGTCAGGTTAGGAAACCACCATTTTATTCATTATAAGGAGAAAAGTTTTGTTCCTGTGACTGCTTAGTGTATTCATTTTGAGGACATTTACAGATAAATGAATGAAAATTCAAAACAAAGAAATGAAATTTTCGCCTGTATATCCCTTTAAAAACATTGTAATTAATATTTCGTACATCATTGTTCTCATTATATTTTCGTTTGCTATCTAAGACTAGATCAATATTCATTAATATATATATATATAACTATCATCCTTCATTTCTTTTCTACAATGTTAATGAATAATAGGTTACTGGGAGAATGAATATTCCTTAGTTACTAATAATAAAGTTAACGCAAGGAGGAGTCACAGTTTTTGAGTTAACATTGGAATATTGATAATTATAATACATAGAGGATATTGAATGAGTGTAGTTTAATACTAAATTTATTGAACGAGTTGAATAAAATCATATTATGCGAGCCTCTGGCGAGCGTAATATTGTTTTATTCAACGAGTTCAATAAATTTAGTAATGAATCTACACGAATATAATATTCTATTTATCACATATATAAAATAAGAACAGCAAACTGTTAAAATGAGTAATTTTTCAATGACGCGCCTATAGTGTAACGCTAACATTAGCGCACTTTTAACGCTATGTTTCTATATAGCGCAAATGACGTCACGTCAAAGTGTTATTACACTAGTGTCATATCGTTTTTATTAAATCGCTTTATTACACTCCTGCGCCACGGTTTATGTGATAAAACTTAATATCACTTTGTCCTGTACACATGTGATACATTGATATTTACCAGATTTTTATCACTTGTGAACAATTGCCATTAAATCATTGCAGTTACAAATAACTTCAAACTGCAGACCTCTTTGGTCGCTAAAATGTTCGGTTGATCTAGATATTTTGTTTTATTCCTAAACGTAACACAGTTTCACTTTTGAAATTACTTAATGCTTAATAATTTAACTAATCAATTACGCTTTAACGAAAGGCTTTAATAAATAAGTAATAAATTGTTAGCTGTTATTCTCAACACTGTGACTTGAAAATACGTGTGACTTTAAAATGTGGGTATTAAATGGTGTATCACAGCTGTCAAAAGTTTCCTCGTATTTACACTAAATCTTTTTATGTTTTTCATGTCTTTAGAGTCCTTCATTCAAGAACTTTAATGTTGAGAATTAAATTGAATCTGACTTAAAGAATTTTTATTCTCTCTCATAAACATACTCAATCCAAGTCTACTTCTTCCTACCATTAAATAACTATTAAACAATAATAACATGGTCAGGAAGTTTAGGGTCTTTCCTTAATTTTATAATAACAAGATGGCATCAGTGTTAACATAAGCAGGGCATTAATAAAGCATCCAATATTAAAAGAAATAAAATCAATCTGTTATTACAAATTACAATAGGTCTACGGTACACCAAAAGTCCGAGAGTTGTATGTTTGATATCTTGTATGTCTTCTACATTTCACTTATAATTTATAAAATTTGATTGCATATACATGGAATGAACGACGCTACCTTGATGTATATTATAATGATATGCCAAAACATCCGATTGTCTAAGTATTACTCACGAACAATTAATGTTGTCCTTATATTTGATATATATAACCGCTTCGATCTTGCAATGAAATATTAACATACAACATTCAATATGCAATTTTTGGTTTAGAGGTTACTACGACTAAAATACAAACATGATTATTTATTGATATTTTGAGGGAACGCATGCGTGTGTTTATGTGCAAGCACGCGTGTGTGTTAAAGAGATTTTACTTTGATTTTTTTAGTGATCCAGATAATTATTGGATTTTATTTCCGAAACTCTTTATCTTAAGCAATATGTATTAATTATCAATAACTTTTGGTATAATTTAAGCGAAATGATATTATTTTCTTTTGAGTCGTTGTGCCTTAAGATTTGACATTCACCATATGAAAAATGTTCTACTTCTCGTCTTTGTTAATGGCAATAGAATCGTTTTGTTATTTACTGCAGAAAATATTGTTGAAATTTTAACAGTATGCAGCAGAACATTTCTTTTAATATATAATTCTGAAATAATATATTTTTTCACGTTTTCAAGGTGCTCAGACAAAGAGAGTGTTGTTGGTGGAAGACAAATGAATAATGGAGGTCTACTACTGTTGTCAAAAAAGAAACTTCGCAAAGTTTCATATACTGATTTCCATCCTTCAACAAAAGAAGCTATTTCAAGAGGGTATCTTACAGCAAAGGTATAAATTTGGTACACTTACAAATGACATATCCAACAAATTGCATTCTACATAAAAAGTATGACATTCAATATATTTACATACATGTACCTAAAAACTGTACTATCCTATAGAGTGTCATTTTGCCAGCTGTTTAAAAAAACTATTTCTATTTTTTGCTTTAAACTGTTTGCTTAAACTTGTTCACATTCATGCTATTTTAACAGATAAAAGATTTTGCACTTGTTGTGTGCGCCCATTTAAGCCCTGCCACGTCCGACGTGTTTTTTGAACGTGAGTACTTTTAACTTACTTCTCCAATAGAATTATCACATTTACAGAAATAAGTTATTGTTTTCTTTTGTTGTTGTTGTTGTTTTGTTTTGTTATTTTCATTTGATTATTGAAGTGAATAATGTGATAATAAACTGATTTCTGTAACAAATGTACAAATTATTTCGACCAAAATAACTTACTAATTTGTAAATGAATTATAATTATCATCTTATCTTTCATCAGCACATTATTTATAACAACTCTCATAAATTTCAGCTGATCTTCTTAATGCAGGATTCACTTCATATTCTGAAATAAATACATTTGAGGTAAAAGCTCTCGTCAAACGTTTTGCGGCGATAAAGCCTGTTATACTTTTGGGCGACATGAACACAGGACCTAAATTTAAATCAAAGCAAACTTCTCGACTCCCAAGTAAGCCTTCAAACGTTTTTAATGATTTTATAAACCTTTGTAAGGAATTTTTTATTAAGTACAAGCTTTTCTTCTACAATAAGTAATTTCAATTAGCCTGCTTTGACTTTGGATTATAAATGCATTTTTTAAACATTATGAACAAACCTGCCTTTTAATTGTCGCGAATGTATGAAAACTATTTAACCTAATCCATGCTTGAACCGAATTTTATAAGTCGTTGCAATTAGACTAAAGCAAGGTAAGCATACCGCTTGACCAGGCTCTATGCTGCCCGAGAAATATCATTTTTATCCTCAAAACTGATCATGGACAAACGTGAAAAATGGCCAAGTTCATAGAAGTAAATCAGAAGGTTTAAACTAAATATTGCTTAATGTATTACAGCGCTTGTGATTGCTTTTTATACATGTTTAAACTCCATGCTATCAAAACCTTGCTTTTTACTTACTAAATATATTCACTGCTAAATCAAACAATTAAAACATAGCAATATTTACAATTACTGACAGATAACTACAAAAGGCTTAAGAAACATTTCAAAACGAGACCAGTGAAAGGATACACGTTCATACATCCTAACGATGCATCCAATCAATCGATCCTTAACCATATATTTGTAAAGAATCTTTCAATACATTACACAAAGGTGAGTGCCATTATGTTTTAAATGTCATGTACACGCATTCAATGTTTATGGTTTCAAATAGTGTTTGTCTGAAGACGCCTCCAAATAAGAGTTTTCGTTAAAGTGTCGGAGTATTCTTACTTGCTGGCAGGCTATCTTTCGTTCTCACAATTTTATATGAACTGACCTAATATTGACGCAGGTTTGCAACTGAGTATGGAAAAAAAGCTGATATAAAAGTATTGTTTGAAATTTATAAAGAATACTTCTGAAATGCTTGTAAAATGCAAATATGGTAGTAAATTGCCTTTAAGTGGATGACATGTGCACAAAACAATTGATAAATCGTTTGTTTCGGAACATTTTCATTCAGTTCACGTACAATATTCATGTGTGTTATATAACAGGGGATGGGAATCTTAAATGTGTAACTTTCGCGACTCGACCATATAGTTATCCAAGCAATATAACTTTACTGTAAAGATTTTTTGTGAAAGCATTTCAAACGATGCAAAATAGCATATATATGGTGATATTAAAGTAAGTGGGAAATGTTGGTAATGAATCTTATACAAAACATTTGTAAAATAGTTAACTTACAAAAAATATGTAAATCATACTAGTATTCCAATACATTGGGAAGATTTGCCTAAGATAATTAACTATTTGCTCTTCCACATGATATTGTAAGAAAAGGGTGAAAACTCTGTTTTTGGTGTTAGAGATAAGCCGATTTTGATTACAGGGTTTTTATTTATTTACTATGTAAAAGCAAAATATTGACATATTCGGTAATAGAAATTTGCAGAAATGTATTGACTTAAAAATGTTTTACATTTCATAGAAACTTTATAATCATTAGAATTTGGGAAAGTGAAAAGATCAGATTGATGAAAAAAAAATGTTGTGCCTTTTGAAAATGCGTTTTTGCATTTAGATACGTGAGAATGATTTGAAATTTGCTACTATGTATTTATTCTGTTTTTTTTTTTCAAGTAACCAAGTGCACACCTTCTATTCAAACTGAGTATTTTATTGTGTGTTTCTATTTTATAACACGTGTTGTTAACATTTGGTTTTTTCAGAGAGTTTTCGTGCCGAAAAAGGGTGAAACTCCCATGAGTGACCACGTTGGTGTGATGTCCACTTTGAAACAACAAAAATAAATCAAGATGAAACACTTTTATTGTAGACATGTCTAGCGCGCATTTACTCTCTGATTGTACTTAGGTGTAATATTTTTTACAATTTGAAATTGTTTTCGAAACATGATTTTTGTTTCTCTAGTGTGAAATTATGAAAGTCAAAGTGAATAACATTCAAAAATTTGATTTTTCTTACTGTTTTTTGTTTGTCAATCTATATTTTGTATAGTAAGATATCTTGCAAATAAACAGTGCAAAGGGCATGAACAAATATATGTTACAATTTTATGTGCAGGGAACAGCTCTCTGATTAGAAACGAATCTGGAAATGATTGATGTCATCAATTTTCGAACCTGATACTTATGGATCATGTTATATTTACTGAAAATACAAATGTATATTTCATATAGCAGTGATCGAAGTACCAAAAAGTTCGTTTTAACTGTTTATTAGTCCAAAGCCGTGGTATCCATAAATCATAAAATGAATAACAATACAAATTAGAAGTAATCCTTCTGCATCGAACTGCATTCAATAGCAGACGGAAACATTAGCTTTTTTTTCTTAGACTAAAAATAATAATCAAAGTGATTGTACAATTATAATGATATTTTTTTTATCTTCCATGCATTTTGAAAACCATCTGCTGATTATTTGACATTACTAGGATATAAGATAAAAAAACAAAATATATATATTGTAGATTGCCAGCGGCAAGTATTGAACCTTTATCATACTGTTTCTTACCGGTTAATATTGACGACGTAGTTAATTATAACATTGACCTCTAAAAAAAACTATAATCATCGATATGTTACAAGTATCAACACAACTAAATATATAGGAAAAATGCCAAATATTCACATGTCATATACTCGTATTGAAGGCCATTCCTTAATAGAACGATAGGAATTAAAGAAAATATATATAAATATATATATATCCTACAACATTAGAGTACGAAATCTAAACAGATAATTTACCCCCCCCTCCTTTCCCTAGGTCCCATGTCCCCCCAAATTCCACTTTGGTTAGTTCCGCCCATTGCTTTCTCGTTTAATTTAGTGCACATGCTTTCTAGTATTTTTGGAACACACGCTGCTATTCATGGAAATGTCTAACGTGTCACATTGAAGGTCCCGTGATAACCGCCGTGTGAACACATTTGCGGATGTTTCTGAAACTCAAATGTTCACCATTTTCATGATAGAATTTTATATTCTGCTTAAGCCGGTGCTAGTGGGCTTGAATGATAGTTTGCACTTGACAGTATCGTCTATGAACTGGCTCGATTAAACCGAGTCTGCAACATGTTCAATTTTGCCGTTTTTGACTTTCTTTAGGGATTCTTATTGTCTTCATTTTTTCTATGTCAATTTCAAGAGCAGTAACTCAAAACAATCCATATCGACATCTATATCTTTCTACCTTTGTATCTTTCATTTTTCAATTTATTCTGATATTTTAATGTATCATTAAATATTATTCACAGTTAAAAACTTTTTATCCAGCCTATTACTTAGGATTAATTAGTAAACATGAAGCATTTACTTTTTATGAAAGGGAAATGACTATTGAATTTCATTAATTTAAAAGCACATATTGTACAATGAATTCAGTCATAAACAAATAAACAAATGAAATCATATTTAGGGTTGCTTGTTATAATTTTGAATTCTATATGGAAACGACCTAATGATAGGAGGTATATTTCCAAATGTTCACACCTTAAAAACATTTGACATGTACGAAAATAAAGTATGATGTCATCAACTCAAGATACTTTGTAGAACTATACAGAACTTGTTTACATTTCATAATACATAATGCATGTAATTCGTTTCAATAAGCGATGTAATGAAGGGATATCAGTTTTAATGTTTACAATTTGTTTAATGTTCTTTGGAAACCTTTTTAACTATTTCAAGTCCTTTGAATATTAACGAATATCATGGCTACCATCTATATATGATGCCGCAAGTGTAATATGTAGAGTACGTGCTCACTTATTAAAAATTAAAATGCATGCCTTTAAAATGTTAACTGTGTATGAATGAATGCATAAATGGATATATTATTATAAAACAAATTAATAAATATCAAATTTAAAGTCAAAAAGACAAAGCGATTATTTTGAGGAACTTGTCTTGCAGTTTTAATGGTTACTGTAAATAACGATGGTTAGTTTCTTATTCTTTACTCTTTGTCAAATTAGACAGTAATTTAGGTTGAGTCATATGCAAGGCCGCTTGGGACAAATTCAACTTCATGAATTCCTGATTTCTACTTCATGAATTTTCGAATTCAACTTCATCAATCCACGATTTCAACTCCACGAATTCAACTTCAATAATTCACGATTTCAATTTCAAGAAAACGTAAATTCATGAAGTTGAAATCGTGATTTCGTGAAGTTGAAATCGTGAATTCGCGCAGTTGAAATAGTGAATTCGTGAAGTTGAAATCGGGAATTCATGAAGCTGAAATCGTAAATTAGTGAATTCCGTCTGTTGAAAACGGGAATTTAGGAAGTTAAAATTGTGAATTAATGAAAATGAAATCGAGAATTCATAAAGTTGAAATGGCCCTACCGGTCTTTTGTAGTATCAAGATATTTATGCTTCAACGTTGAAATGGCCGATGGCAACAAGATATAAACAAAACAGAACAAAGCAGGAGAGAATGTTTATTTTCAGTTATTTATAAATATATTATAGTTTATCATTAATGGCACAATATACAAATAGAAATAGCACATTTTAAATTATAGACTTAAAGACATTTGAATAAACATTGACATATTAATATCTCATCATATGTCTGCAGTTCTGAAATTCAGTTAATAAAAGTGTAAATATACTTTTAAAAAGAAGTAATAAGTAAAACAATACCTGATGCAATAGACATACTAATCCCAGGGAATAATACAAAAAAGGGTGGAATACATATCTTCTTATTTTCTTTTTGGTCCCTTACATTCCTTGCATGACACAGTAAGTCATGAAGTTATTTAACTTACAAAACAAGATGAATTTACCTGAAGTTCATCACTTTGATTCATTGATTATTAAAACAAGAGAGCTTTTCTGAAATGAATATTCAAAATATCATATAACACAGAGATGAGTAAATTCTTAAGCAGCATTACTACAACACGAACATCACAGAGTTAGGTTATGTAAAACAGAATAGCAAATAATGAAAATAAAATAAATTTAAAACTAGAGGGTGAATTTGAAGCTAATATTGTTAACCTGAGAGTTAATAGTTTATGAAGATTAAGATATAAATTGTATATAAGATAAATATGTAAATAAAACACTAACTGTATCACACATCTCGAATAAACTGCATTATGGACTCTTTCTGTGTTAAACACGCAGTAGAAATACAGCAATATGAGTTATTTATTTAATTTTACCCATGAAATATGGTGCTATATCAGTCAAATATATTTCATATTTTAAAAATAAATATGAAATATAGATTTAAATATGAAAGTGGGCGGAGTCAAAACTCATATTTATGTTAAGAGACTTCTTTCGCCGTTTTGTTTGAAAAATCTGATAAATACAAAACAACTTTTTCTTGAATGTTGTTTTAAAAATTATCTAGCATGATAGAAAATGGTCTAACTAAGAAAATTAATCCGAACACCAATATCTTTAATTCAGTAATAAACGCTGTACAGACCTTTAAAGAGTTGTTCACATGACGTCACAATGTAGCGCCAAACAGCGCGTGCTTACGCATAAATTACTGCGCGCTGTACAATTGCAGTTGGTAGCAAGCAAGGGGATTCGTTACCATTTTCTTTGATAATGAAATTCAATAAAAAGGTTATTTTTTCGTTTTTCGTGAAATATGGTACCGGCTCGTGAAAATATGTGGCATTTTATCATGTTTCGTGAAAATATATTCTATATTTCACGCAAACGAAAAAATACCCTCTTATTATTGCACATAATGCAAATTAGTGAATGAATCTTGAATTGCTTGACTTGTCTTAAAAAGTACATATTTTACAAGTTTGATATTCTTGAAATATCTTGGGGCCCATCTGGAGGAAAGCATCTATAAAAAATATGAAAGATTTAGAAAAACCCTGACGATTTTCATTCAGACATACGTTCATAAAACGTTCATAAAATTTTTTATATAGGGTTTACGTACGTTTTTCCGTGTTATAAGGTCTTAGATTACTCTACACAAGACAAAACATGACCCTCAGAAATTCCTAGAATTATTTCTGATTGACGGTAGAAAAAAGATCAATGACATCAGAATCGTTTTATTTTTCAAGCAAACAAGTTTATAAAATAAACCAGGCACTAAACATTATTCTCTCAAAGAAATATAAAGAAAATTTATCAATATAAACGTCAATAAAACAACATTTTCTCATATTCATTTTGTGTCATCTTGTTTTGTAAGTTACTCGGATGGTTTGTTTACATTGACAACGGTCCGTTTCTTAGAAAGGGCGACAACTAAGATTAACGGCGATGTCTATAGGGCCTACGCCGTATTTCCGGCATGGTAACTTGAATGCTGCTCGCCGTGACTTATGCGATTGATGCCCTCGAATCAATAATTTTAATATAACAAAAGCGCATGACTCTTTGGCAAACAAGTCCAAATCGTAATTTTGTTTTTGTTTACTGGGCCCTGTATGTATTGCGCATAGGTAAAACTGGGCTATAACAAGAGCGCGTGACTATATTTACACATGGTTTTGGTCCAGTTATTAAACATGGGCAAAAGAGGATAAAAAAATAGCCGATTTTATGCTATGATTCAAAATACCACATGGAAAACAATGCATCATGCTATTATATGCTCAAATAATAAAAACTATACAATGGACAACCGACTGTTGAAAGTATTTCATAATATGACTGGTAAATTACATTATTTGGAAACACATATTCTTTTATTACCCCTCACTATTTTCGTAATGCTAATTTCCCATAGGCCTCTGGGAGTTATTCTTACTGTTAATGCAAGTGTACCACGTGACTACGAATTTTGTACTGTTACATAGGTAACAGTATTTTTAACAGTATAAAATCTGGTCACGTGGTCTATTTTCTAAATAAAATGAAATAAAATGGCCGCCACTTTTTTCTCGATTCATTCTTATTTTTGACGATAGGGCATCGCCGAAGTAACTATTACTCTGATAAAATTTAGTTCTTTGCAACCTAGAGTCCCTTTCGCGTATTAAATATCATTTTGTTGAATAGTCATCAGGAAACATCCGTTTTAAACGGAAGTAATTGTAATGTAAATAAGTTTGTGTCAAACTGGAATATGCAGACAATTAAAGCATGCAACAAAGGATAATTTAACAATTTTAACCAGTGAAACGTTACAGATAGAGTTGGTGGACAGACATCAGTAGGATATCATCGTTATTTACTAAATGCACTTTGTCAAAAACCATGCGAAGAATTTTCTGGATGCAGAAGGATCAGATTTCACAGATCATAACCTTATAAATGGGTTAGTGTTTTGTTATCTAATAAAACCTAGCTTATTGTATGTTTATGATTTGTAGATGCCATCACTTGCTTAAAGAATGAAAGAAAAAGAGAACTTCTCAAGTAGGCCTAAAGTACACTTAAAACTTAAAAGGTAAGGACAGTTTAAAATTAGTTATTGTTACTCTTGGTTTATTTATTTTTGTTACACTTAGATTTTGTTGACAATTTGAGATCATCACAGTATTTTTGTTCGGGGGTAATAAAATAAATAACACATGGGTTTGTGTGTAACAGTAAAAATATCATCCCTCGTAAAAATACTGTTACCCTCGGCTACGCCTCGGGTAACAGTATTTTCCTCGGGATGATATTTTTACTGTTACCCACAAACCCATGTGTTATTTATATAATATCATGTATATCTATTAATTATCTATAAAGAAAAACAAAACTGTTTAATACTAACATCAACAGTAAATCATCTAGAGAAACAAGCCATATTCAAAGGAAAAACAATACAACATATATTTGTCAATTACATAAAGCATAAAATGAAATGTAAAATCTCAGTATCTTTAATGAGAAATTGTTTGTTACAAGTAACAAATCGCCATTAACCGATGATGTTATTAAAATGTGTTGCTTAATATGTAAAGATATTTTTAAATTTATTCACAAGGTATTTAGCTTCATTAAACATTTTCATGAAAAATAAACAGAACGTGGTTTTATTGTTACTGTCATAATTGATAAACATGTACATGATCGAATACAGAAACAAGCTTTTAACATAGGAGTATAATGGTAATGTAACAGTACTTTCTTTCTTCTACTTGGGTTACATTTCTATGTATTGTGACATAAAAGAACAGGACACATTATATAGTCATATTTGATTTGCTTCTTATATGCTCTGAAATAAGTATGAACTCATACAAGAGGCAAATCACTACTGATATTTCACCATTAAATGACTGGTGGGAAACATATAATAGAGTAATACTTGTCATTTAACTTGACTGTCATGTTTCTAAACAAATATTGATGATAACATATTTCATTGTCCATATTGTATTCGTTTTGTTACATCATCAATGAATCAACAACCCAATAGAAACATCTACGACATAAAATATATACAAACAATATATTTATAGCACATTATCAAAATGTTACAAAAACATGAAGCATAATTATTATAAAATGTAAAATCTCAGAATATTAATTGAAAACATGTTTGAATATAAATATACACATTAATGCCTTTTTATTCATTTATTTAAGGTGTTTTTACACTGAAAACTATCTTTTTCATTTTCGTTAGAAATATAAGAATATACAAAAAACAAGAGAAACAAGGGGAGGGCATTGGCACCAAAGCGCTCACCTGAAGACATACTGTTATTTGTGTAAAATCCAATAGGGGTAAACTTAGAATAACTATGGTAGAGGACCTTAAGATGATATTATATACCAAATATCTAAGTTCTAAGCATTGTACCTTTAGAATTTTTTTTACGATATACATGTTTGGAGAACTTATGACCCCGACGAAGGGCCAATTTTGATCCAACGGCTAAATAATTTTTACAATATTGGTAGAGTTCCACTTAACAATGCTTCATCTCTAGCCTTTCTAAATTCAGAGGAGAGTTTTTTTTTAAGAATTTACAACACACATAAAAGGAAAACTTATGGCCCCGGGACAAAGTCCGAGGCTATAATTTGAACAATCTTGGAAGAGTTCAATTACACAATGTTTTTTTGCCAAATATCTAACCTCTCGCCATTGTCAATTCAGAGGTGAAGATTTTTAAGTTTTTACTGTACATGTAAAGAAAACCTATCGCAATATCTCACCATGAGCACGTTGTGCTCAGGTGAGCTAAAATTTAACGAAAAACAGTCTTTGAGCGCTGATTGCGATGCCCTTTATAGACAAATTTTTAGTAAGGAGACATGGCATTTAGCAATCATAGAATATCAACATCATCATTTTAACAAAAACTCATTTAAAAATGACTATCATTCTGCCTTAAATAAAAGAAAAAGGGTTATCTATAAACCTATCATATTAATTAGCCCATTACTTCACATAGACAACGTTTCACTCACTTTTTGAGGCCTCAAATAGTGATAAAATTCCCTATTAAGACCCCAAACACTTGTTTTCATTTGACAAATATTGTTTAAAAAAAGTGATCACTTTTTTGTCGGCGCCGTCGCCTATCATATCCAAGAAAAAATTGAATTGTGAAAGGCTAAAATGGCCTCACATCGACCTTAAGGTAACGTGTAATTAACGCTGAAATGTCTTTGACTCAATCTCAATCCATTGAGTAAATGGAGCACTTTTAATCAGTTAAAAATCATTATTATAAAAAAATGCATATAAGCATGTAAAACATTATTATTAATAATAATAAAACTAACAACAACAACAACAACAACAACAAGACAAGATTAAAGATCCATGCTAATTCTTCAATGTTAAATTATTCAGGTACTTATAAACTGTTCACTATATTTTCGAAACGGTAGTATATATATAGCACACATTTAACAAAAGTAACTGTAAAGTTTGAAGACTCACGTTGAGTGCTTACTGTACAAAAAAAAACAACAAAAAAAAACAAAACAAAAAAACAAACAAAAAACAAACTATATGTTAATAATATAGCTTAAAATGCTTGTTTTGTCGATTTGTGTTGCGATATTCATTTCCCAAACTAGAACCACAATAACTTTTTTTTTCACTCAACTCACTGTACACAAATACATACATGAACATATGAATAACTTAAATGATAACGGGTTCATTTCAAATAATTTTTATTATGTTAAAGGATGTTACAGATCTATAAACAAACATGACAATGATTTTTACAATGGTTAAGAAGGTTTTTGGTTGTTAACATTTTTTATTGTTTGTTTTGTACATACATTATCAAGAGAGATTAATTGATACATTTCCAAATGTTTTGTCGTGTAAACAAAATTAGATCTTTTTGTAATAACTTGAAGTTACCTGACCTTGATATGTAACCACATTTCATTCATTATTTTTTGAATATACACATTAATTTCTGTGTTCATGTTATGTGACAAACGGAATACATGTATATTCACTGTAACAGTTATATAATACTTAAGGATCAGACTTGCACTCTTATCTTTTTGATAAAAGTAATCATGCATAAACTGCATGCATATATCAGAGGACACTTCTCTGTAAGTGTGATTATCTTTTTTCACACCGCCTTTTTTGAAAAATAAATATTGAATATGATTTAAGGATTGCATGAGAATAATCGGACTCTCCTTCCTAGTCTTGCTGACATTTATCATTTTACGATGTTGAATATATCCACCATTGTTTAAAGAAATGGCTTTTATATATTTGCTTACAGAGAATATGAGGGATTTATCGTAAAACAATGTTTTTCTTACATATTATTTTTTTTGCTTTACAGTAAAGCAAAATGTTAGTACTTAAAACTATTTAAACAGACACTGTTTTACTCGAATAAACTTCAATTCAGAAATTGTCATTTATCCTATTTTTTGTTGACCTGTTCCTAAACCATCACAACAATTATGATCAGAATTATTACAAACACATCATATCTGCTTTTCTCCTGATTGGTGTAACACTTCACAGAAGTTGTCATTTTTTCTTTGAACTGGAAGATAATTTTGATAGAATCTTGTCTAGTTTCTTGTCCATTTTATTCTGTTGATTGTTCCTTATCTTCATTTCCCTGTCTATTTCCTTCAACTTTTCACTTATGTGATTCCATCGAAAGTCATACAACTGTGAAACGCCTAATTCCTCTTTAATAACAGATATTGGGATTACAACAGCACTTAAATCTATTTTCCCAACACACATTCCGATACACGCTAACTGATTGTCGGTGTCCTTAGCGAAAACGAAAGCTCCCGAATCACCATCATCATTGAACGGCCGAAAGTCCGAAATGTCAGGTCTGATTTGAATCTGATTTTTCAGAAAATAAGTATATTCACAATTGTTAACTGTGTACCTGCGTTCATATCTTATCGCTCGGACAGTGACATTTTCAAACTCAATATATCCTCTAGTAAGTTCAGTCGTCCGGCCATACTTCAAAACCTGAGTATTGTGCTTTAAGCCAGATGTTCCAAGCGTTCGTCCAGTTTCGAAACACAGCCCTGACAATACAACATTAAGCAATTAGTCAAATATATAACATTAAATGACATAATTATCATATTTTTTAACGTACACACTCGATAGTAAATGCTGTACCGCTCTTATCTAATTTTGAATTATAAAGGATATTGTGTTATATAAGTATGTAATTTAAATTGATATAAAGAACGTTTTTACATATTATAATAGATTTAACGTGCTTTACCTGGAAAAGTACATGTTAAATATAAAATGATATCAAATGTGCCTACTATAAAGTGAAACAAACCAAATTCTTTAAGATTTAATAAGGACATGTATTGCAAGTAAAGAGTTTGCACAATACCTGGTCCTGCTGGGAAGTGACCTGAGTTGGGAGCCCTGCCTTCTAATTTGAAAATAGCCATATCTATGCCACTTGAGCTATCATTTCCAGCTTTGTACACTACTTCTTTCACAGGGCCAAGTTGATATTTCAGTCTTGATATGTCTGGCTGAAAAACCATGGGCGGATCCGTGTTCCAAATTTTTTTTTCACCTCTTAGATCATGCATTTCTGCCTCATCTAAAACAACATGAGCACATGTGATACCACAGAGTCCAAGATCTGTATGGTAATAGAACCCTCCCAATGTTCCATATGAGGGAGATGTTTTATTTGAAGTAATCTGACAGCCCATTTTCACAGGTCTGAAATACTTTTGAGATGGCAAATTTGTTGTTTCAAACGTCCCCTCTCTGACATCAACTGGAATACCATCAATTTGGCTTTCAAATGTATTTTCGTGCAATGGAACTTTACCTTTTGCTATAACATATAGGACGATACACGACTGGACCGAGACGCAATGCTTTGATTTTCCTAAACTAAAGTTTTTAGATCTAACCGTACTGCCGGAAATGGCAGATAGATATTGGTGATTTTGTAGAAGTCGATCAGAATGTTTATTGATAACGTTTTTCATAGATTCGATTTGAAATTGACACACATTTGATTTTAGTTTAGTTTGTTTTTTTATAACTTGTTCTGATTCATTGCTGTTCGAATCAACATTTGTCACAAAGATATTATAACCAATATTTCCAAGTTCCTCTTCAACCTGCAATTTGTCCCCAATGCTCTTAGTCAGAACAACAAACACGATATCATCATTTGCCTTTGTGTCGTATGCTGGCCAAACGTGAAAAATGGAGTAAGACATATTTTCAATAAGTTTGCATATCTTCTCACATTCCTCATATATTGTTTCATTTCGACCAGTTTTCTTCCACATCTCATTGAGTTTTTGATTGTGAGACACATATGGTTGTGCTGTAGAAAATAATGATAAAAGTGATATACCGAAACAAAAATCTACATTTCTGCTTAGGAAATGCCTTTTGTTTAACTTGATGGGACTGTGAATACTATCATTTTCATTCTATACATTTCATAGTTTGTGCGCTAAAAACACTTTCGATAAGAACATGTTTTATTAAGTTTCACAATCGTCAATCTTTGCCGGAACACCAACATATTGCAACAGGATATAGCATAACAATATAAACTAGAAATGTGTCCATCGGGCACGGGTGGCCCTACACTTCACTTTTTGTCAATCTTATGACTCTTACGACTCTAGGTCAAATATTTTCTGAGTTGCAGGTGAAAACTTAAATGTTTTTACTAAGTAAAGGGCAAGAACTTTACTAATACTGAATAAATCCACAAGAAAAACGCAAGGTAAATTGGTACACATGCTGACCAACATTCCTTTAAACTTTCAGGCCTACAGGTTAAAAAATTGCAAATTTATACTTAGTCAAGGTCAATAATTCTAACAAAACTAAAAAATGTCCACAAGCAAAATCTCTCCTAGCGCTGGAAATCCAAATGAATCATCCTATAAATCCTAGGAGGTACAGACCACAGCCAATGTCGGGTAGGGTTAATAAAATGAAGACAAATATCGCCAAATGTCAAGCTGATATTGTGCTCATTAAATAAAATGTCATCAACTAATGTGGCTTTTAACATGCAAAAGAGGTGTCATAAATTATTAGTAGTAAACATAACAATGCAAAGGCAAATGATGCCAACAAGCGTCTAAGTGGCACATAGTCAAAAATCGTAAATGATATACACGCATGTTAAATGTGAATACACCACAATCAGGAGAAAAGGTCATATCTCAGTGATCGGTAACTAACCATTTCCCCTGAGCTACGTCAATGTCAGTTCGTGCATGAAATATAGTTATGAAAACAAGAGGGCCATGATGGCCCTGAGGTCGCTCACCTGTATATAGGCCCCTGGAGTGGGGCCAGTTTAAACCCCAGGGCTTTTATTTGAACAAACTTGGTAGACACCTATTAGAAGATGTTTCATGATGTTAAGTTTTTACTACACACATATATTGAAAAACAATGACCTTCCCACTCCCCACCCCCCCCCCGGCAGGGCCAATTTTAATCCAAAGGCTTTTATTTGAACAAACTTGGTAGACACCCATAAGAAGATGTTTCATGCTGAACATATAAGCTCTAGCTCATTGGGTTTTTTGAAAGAAGATTTTTTTTAAGTTTTTACTATACACATGTAGTTAAATACAATGACACCCCTGGGGCGGGACCAGTTTTGACCCCAGGGCTTTAATTTGAACAAACTTTGAAGACACTTACTAGAAGAAGTATCATGTTTAATATCTAAACTCTAGCTATTTGGATTTTTCAAAGAAGATTTTTTAAGTTTTTACTATACACATATAAGGAAAATCAATGACCCCCAGGGCGGGGCCAATTTTGACCCAAGGGCTTTTATTTGAACAAACTTGGTAGACACCTATTAGAACATGTTTGATGCTAAATATCTTAGCTGTAGCTCTTTGAGTTCTTAAAAGGAAGTTTTTTTAAAGTTTTTACTATATGCATATAGGGAAAATCAATGACCACCGGGGCGGGGCCAATTTTGACCCCAGGGCTTTTATTTGAACAAACTTGGTAGACACCCATAAGAAGATGTTTCATGCTAAACATCTAAGCTCTAGCTCAGTGGGCTTTTTAAAAGAAGATTTTTTTAAAGTTTTTACTATACACAAATAGTTAAAAACAATGACACCCCTGGGGCGGGCCAGTTTTGATCCCAGGGCTTTTATTTGAACAAACTTTGTAGACACTTACTAGAAGATGTTACATGCTTAATATCTAAACTCTAGCTATTTGGGTTTTTTCAAAGAAGATTTTTTAAGTTTTTTACTATATGCATATAGGGAAAATCAATGACCCCCTGGGGCGGGGCCAATTTTGACCCAAGGGCTTTTATTTTAACAAACTTGGTAGACACCTATTAGAACATGTTTGATGCTAAATATCTTAGCTCTAGCTCTTTGAGTTCTTTAAAAGAAGATTTTTTAAGTTTTTACTATATGCATATAGGGAAAATCAATGACCCCCTGGGGCGGGGCCAATTTTGACCCAAGGGCTTTTATTTGAACAAACTTGGTAGACACTTATTACAACATGTTTCATGCTAAATATCTTAGCTCTAGCTCTGTGAGTTCTTTAAAAGAAGATTTTTTAAGTTTTTACTATATGCATATAGGGAAAAATCAATGACCCCCTGGGGCGGGGCCAATTTTGACCCCAGGGCTTTTATTTGAACAAACTTGGTAGACACTTACTAGAAGATGTTTCATGCCAAATATCTAAGCTCTAGCTCTTAGGGTTTTTTAAAAGAAGATATTTAAAGTTTTTTCTTTCGGTTGCCATGGCAACCAGAGTTCTGCATGGAATTAAATTCTTTAAACAATTTTTAAAGGTGACCACCAAAGGAACATTCCTGTGAAGTTTGGATGAAATTGGCCTAGTGGTTTATTAGGAGATGTCATTTAAAGTAAAAGTTTACGGACGACGGACGGACGACGGACGGACGACGGACGAAAAGCGATCACAAAAGCTCACCCTGTCACTTTGTGACAGGTGAGCTAAAAAGTCTAGTCCATTAGTTGTAGAGGCAGATCCCAGCTCAGAGTCAACGTGTTCTAGTTCCTGCCTTGGAACAGAAAGTTTTCTCAACTGCGTCATTTATTGCCTTTTTAATTTCTAGAAATCCTAAAGTTACAAACGTACAATTGTTTTTCAATAATGGCGAAAATGCACGTTTGTTTTCCAAAGACCAAAACTTCCTTCCAACAAGGGTATCAGAAAATAACTGTCGTACAACATGTAATAGGGAGAATGTCAAGAGTATTCGTACCAGAAAAAAAAAACAAAAAAAAAAAACAAAACAAAAACGGAAAACAATTTTAAACCCTCAGTTACACGTTATGGATAACATGCGAAAAATTGCGTTCATTAAATCGGAAGCGGCTATAGTAGTTTTTTTACGCAAAACGCATGCAAAGATTCTGCACGAATAGACGTTCCCGATGTGACTACAAAAGTGGACCGGCAAGGAAGCTATCATCTTGGATATACTATTTTTCCGGCGCCGAGTATAAACAAACTTAAACAATTATTATACTGATACAAAAATACAAATCTTATGTTGAAAAGGAACTTGATAATATCAAAAGTAACTGCAGAAGTAAGCAACACGCATCATATTTGATTACAGGCGACATTGAAAATCAGCGTTTAAATATTGCAAGAAACGAAAAACCTTGGGTCATGACAAACTATTTTATGACAACGTTCTATATGTGGAGAATTTTTAATAGAATGTAACGTAAAAAGTAATCAATCAAATATTTGAATTTTCGCACACACCTACAGGTATGACAAAGTTGTAATCACTGTACAGTCCAAAGGATGTCATAAAATGAGGATTGATCCAACGAGTTACAGAGCTATCTCCCTTTTTCTGCACCGCTAAAACGTTCGAAAAAAAAAATCAACACATTTTAGAAAACGAAAATACCATACAGTTTTATTCATCACGAGGTGCCTTTTTAGATAAATTTTAACCAATAAAGAATGGCAAAAATGTTTCAATACATTAACGTTCAAGCAGCAGAGGCGTAGGTAGCAAAATAACAAATACGCTGGTCATTACATATTTATTCTTATGTAAGATGTTTAATACAAAATGTATATCTGTATACTGAAAAGTTATGAAAAGAGAATACAAGTAAACAAGAAAAAAAGATTTGTATATTTTTTTTCAAAATGTAGATACGCCCTTTTGTGTTTAACCGTCCATTTGCGCTACAATGTGTTATAATTTCTTATTCCTGAAAAATGGTGCATGTTCCTCGTACAAATGAGATTTAAAGGATTATTATATATTTTTGAAACATAGTTTATAAGAAAGTAATTTCAAGAAGGTCGAAATTGTCAACCCAATCAGTATAAATTTGCATTTTTTTGACATTTCAGTGCCCAATGTAGCGAGGGGTTCCCTTTACGGGTTGAGACATAAGAAATGTGGCCATCGTTTTCCCCTGCGCGATCGAAAGAGCCGACTAAGCGGGTTCGAATTACCAAAGTCTGTGCATCTTCAAGCTTATTGATTTTGACACCCTGTGTTGCATTAGGGTTGTAACTCCGAGGTAAGAAAAAAATCACAGTTCATGTTCCGGCGCCATGAGGCTTAAAAATATACTATGCTCATGCTTCAGTAAATCATTTTAAACCAAGTAAAATAATTGAAATACAAAAAATTCTTACTGAAAATGGGCAATTTAAATAAAATAATGAATAATCTTTGTACTGGAAGCTGCGTTTCTATTACCGGACAAGTAAAATCAGTGCTTTCTTATAACAACTGCCAGTTTTTTTCAATGATTTTTCATATGCATACTGTGACCGACTATAGTGTATAGGATTTGGTAATATGATACATGTACTTATAGTGATGTTTTAAATGATTTGTTTTATATTTACAAAGCGTTACAAAGAGACTGTGTAGCAATGTTCATTATCTTTTTCTTAAATCAAATTTGAGCATAGTTTTTTTTAAAACTGTGTTTATGTGCCGTAAAACCAAACAAAAACAAAACATTCAGCAATAGGACGAAGTATCCATAATCCAAGTCGTGTTCAATGCGAAATTCTGGCAAATTAAAAACTCAAAGAAAGTGCCGCGTCTTTGAAACAACATAAACAAGTAAATTAATGCATTTTTGGTTCGTTTACATGTATTGTTTTTCTTTAAAATAACGGTCAATCATGAATCAAATCCACTTTAAAACGTTTTAGTTGCGCGCATCGTATACATTCTAGAATTTCAAACACTTAATTAAACACTAAAATTTGAACATGAACTTACCTAGGCCAGATTTGTAATTGTGAAAGTCCATTCCTTCATCAACACAATATTGTTCTATGAGTTGCTTTAATTCTTCTTTTCTCAAAATATGGAGAACTTTAAGCAGTATCGAAACATTATCTCCCGAGATATACCCGCTTTGTTTAAGTACAGTAAACAAAGCAGAACACGTGTTGCATTTCTCCAGAATATTTCCACTTATTCCTTCGGGACCTGTTACAAAAGAAAAAACGTTTCAATTTCTTCAATATGAAGATATTACAACTAAATACAATGGAGGAGACTGCTTACATATGCAGTATTAATTTATTTTCAAGACAGGGAATTGATATCATATTTAAAGTCTGCATAAATAGTCTAAGTATTTGAATACGATGTTTCAAGTATGAAGGTATTAAGCTACATCTGATGAAAATGTAAACATTAAAAAATGTGTACAAAATACGCTTTGGTAATAATATTAAATATGTATGTTATTTAAGACACTGTCACGTGACTGTTGTATGAAAATCAAATTAAAACGTTCTGGAACAAAATTATCCCTTAGTATTTCTAGTTAGCCCAGCGATTTTTTGGCGCATGATCCACTCAATTTTGATGGAACATATTTACAAATTGAATTTATTGTAATTATTGTGTAGCTTAGCTTTTTAAAACTTGTTAGACACAATACTTTTGCAATCCAAAATAAATAAGTTTAGACACTTTTACACTGAAAACAAGTTTTCTTAAACTAAAACGTGTCTTTTATTAAAATTAAATTATGACGAAGTACATTATAAAGGATTGTGCTATTTTTAAGGAATAATACCTCATAGTGAAAAGGACCTCCTGGCATTATAGTGCCCAATCAGATAGCCTGTAAAGATTGAACAGACTGAAGTTGGAGTCTTAGGGTCTGGTCGATGTTTGAGGATGACACGATCACAACAATATACAGTCATGTATTTGGTCCGTATCACTATGTGATATCTTATTAAATTGTATTGTACTTAAGGTATTACCCACACCAATAAATATGATCAGGAACTTTAAAAATGGTTACAGTTTAACTTGGTTTAATCCGCTTAAATGCCTTTTCAGTCACATGTTTGCGAAATTGTAACAACATTTACCTTACGGTTTACGAGTTATGGACAATTTTCGAACTTAAGCTTGGCTATAAGAAAGGCTCTTCATTAGCTACATATACCGCCTGCGAGGTCGAGGGGCTAGAGTCGATAACTTCTTATCCAGTTACCTCTCTGGCGTGGGTTCGATCCCCGGGAGATGCTTTGGTAGTTTAGCGCGAAGAAAGGTAGTCTAGTACTGGTGTAACTCTCCAGGAACGATGGTTAAGAAACTACCCGCTAATATGACTGATATACTGTTGGGAAAAGGCGTAAAATGAAACAAACAAATAAACATTATCAACATATCGAAAATTGTTTTTTATTGACCATTTTGAGCAGTTCTGAATAGCATTCAGCTAGCAAATCACATCAAAAGGATTGTTTCTACACAAAATGTTTGAAATACATGTACGTTTAAAATGTTAATCTGTCCCTTTTTAAATTACTTTAAACACTTGAGCATAAACGTACTTACAGAGGCTTTCAAAATATCCCTAAAATGTACCAATATGGGAGACCGTGTTCAAAATGTGCCTAAATGTCTTATTTTTGTTTAGATTTTAGCGCATAGTAAGTACAATATACTTTATTATATGATCAATGATCATACACATTAGACTGTTGATAATGCATGTTAATTAAATAAATAATTGTTGCTTTTTGTTCTTTATGACATATTTCTCGATTAAAATATCATGAATTTACAATTATACTTAAGACTACACCGCAATGATGATTAAAAACCGCCTCAGTCAATATGTCATTTGCCGGTGAATATCACATCATATTCAATGGCTGACTAGTCAATAATTGTATCATAACATCTTTAAAAAATCATATTACCTGTTAGTATCAGTTTTAATCGTTTGAACTCGTCGTTGTCAATATGATATGCTATGAAGTAAAGAAGATGATCCAAACGCATGGAACACATATGTTCCGGTGAATGACATCTTAAACTTAGTTTCCTTCTGCTTAATGAAGATGCTTGATTTTCACCAAAATATGGATGTATTTTTTTACATTTTGAAACAATGTTTTTCATTTTATGGTCATCTTGGCGTTTGTGGTTGCCACAAAATAAACATGCGTTTATACAATTCATTATTGTTGCGCAGATGTTACATCAAACCCCTGAAAGTATCAAAAAGTTAAAATTATTCCTTTTTTTCATTTATGATCAGATTAATATTTCTTGAATTTTTATTTAAAGTCTAACAGTTATAATTTTTAAAGTTGTACCTGGTGCCAATTTGATATGGTAGGAGAATAAAAACTAAAAGTTATAAAAGAAATCCTTTCGTACTAACGAAATTTTTCACACTTTATATACACTACTAATCTTTAGAAGCAGTTAGCAATAATATTATTTGATTGTTTAAACGTTTTTATTAAAACAAAAAATAAAATAGAACAATGATTAAAGTGATAATACTTGAAAACAATATGATAACAGATATCACAAGATGTAAAATTTTATGCGAGAACACACTATACACTATTATATGGAATATATTAATCAGCAACATTACTTTAAAAATATGTTCAATTTTTAAAGTTAAAGTCGATGGAACCTGATTTATGACATTATTTGTTGCCTGTAGCTTGTTTTCGAAAGGAAAGTTAATGTAATTTGCTAATTAGCATATTTGTCGGTGTATATGTTACAAAACAAGGACTTATCCTAAAATAAGGGAGAGCATGGTATGTATTAAGTCTTATAGAGATATTTTGGCACTTTATATTGTAGATGCCGTCTTGGAGTAATTTTGAAATTACCGTTCGGGCGCACGTTACTGGTTCGAGCCACGCTAGCGGAATTATTATATTTTGTATATACACTTGCTACGGTTTATATGTAACCTATACATTAGTGAAATTGTATCAGTAAAAATGTTGTTCCTTTACCTTATTCCATATTAAACACTTATAGAAAGTTAAGCCTTCCCGTTTATTTTGATAATTGTAAAGGTGCGTGGATTGGGCGAATTACACGTTTGTCATTAGTTTGTCTACGCCTTTGAAAAGAAATTTGGTAGTATATGTAATATTTTTACTTAACCTATGATGCATGGGAAAGTGGCAGTAACTGTCCGACGCTATATAACGGAAACGCTAATATTATAATGTTAAACCCATTTGTAAAAAAACAGTTCAAACTTAAATTTAATATTTCATTTGATCTACTTTAGTATTGTATTATCTGCTGCTAAATAATGTAACAAGAACAGCAGTACGCCTGAGATTCGAACCAAATGTTGCTTACGGACAAGGCACGTTTTTTTACCTCTACACCACAAGGCAATCTTAATTTAATAATTATAAAGTATGTTCCTGCACGATGATTGTGCAAATATCAGGTATAATCAAACAGTTCTCGGCCCCTTATGCTTCTAGTCACTACACTGACATTCACACACAATACGCCGATAATTGAAGATTACTGACCGAGTTACACGCGGTTTAACACTCATTAAGTAACATAAAACACACTTGAATCAGAAATGTGTGTCATTTAGACCAAATGAAGTAAAGTGAAATCAGATCCATCATTAAATACCTCTGTTCAAAAAGGGATTGCCCCCCCCAAAGAAATTTTTCATAAAGACTTCAGGGATACCCCTTGGGTAGGAGCCCCCATCCCAAAATATTTGTAAAAAAAGGGGTTTGCTAAAATTTGGAGGGACAGGGAGGGGCTTTGGAGATGATGAGGGGCCTGGGCCGTAAAAAGGTCAAAATGGGCCCAAACCATGGGTTTAAAAACTGCCGAATTTTTTGAACGATCGGGCCATGTGCGACACAAGGCTAAAACCCGTTTAAAACATTTTCTAGGGGGGAAATGGGGATAAGCAAGGTTCAGTACTGGCACTTCGGGCCTAATGTCAGTCAAAGGTTTCCGCCAGGGTTTGGGAACCCCCGACAGTTGACCCGACGGACCAGAAACCCCGGGGCCAAAGCTTGGGATTTCACGACAAACTTTTTCCTGTTTCGAGGGTGAACCTTTATTTTTTTCCCATCGGATCGTAACTAAGGATGAAACATTGGTCCATCACTTCGATCAAGAATAAAAAACCAGAGCGTGCAGTTGGAGCACCCTGGTTCATCCCTTTCGAAGAAATTCAAGTGGGTGCCATCAGCAGGGAAGATGATGACTTCAATTTTTTTGCAAATTTAGGGGTTAATCATGTTTGACTATCTTGAACAAGTTTGAGCACAGTTGGGCAAAGAGTATTGATGTAGAGGGCGATAATATTGAAAAGTATGACCATTAGTTTTGTTACACGGGGGAGAATCACGCCGTTCGTTAACCAAACAAACAATATGACGGGTGTGGTCGAAAAGTAGGTTTTACCTTTTTTTCTCTGAAGTTCGTGGTGTTCTAGTGCACATATAAAAACCTTCTCCACAATTTTCTGGGCACACATGATTTTATTTCATGATGTTTTGTTCCGTACGTCATCCGAAATGGGTGTCACCAGATACGAAGCGAGAGAATTTTCCACCAGTTTGATCGTGGTTTAACGTACGGCTTCTTCTCTAAAATTCACTGTTGCTTTTACATATATGTATATTAATTGAAACCAATGACTTTAAAAAGTTGTAATATGTTCTCATCTAAGCATCCATGCCCATTCTGGCTAGAATAACTGCTTTAATACCGGTCCATGTTTTGGAAATTATAACGTATGGCTTACAAAATATCAGTAATAAAGTACGGCGCATTTTTTCTGCTATAATGGATTTCTTATATAATAGAAAAGTTATGTTTATCAGACATAAGAGGATGTGTAAAACCATTAAAGAAAATATATATTATTTAGTGTTTGCATAATAATATCTGTCATGTGTTTTGTTTTTGTATCGGATAGAAATATCCGACCTGGGGGCACTTTCGCATTAAGCTGTACCCATGAAAACACTGTATTTCTTGAAAATAATGAAGAACAAAAGTCGTACTATATCGAATTCCGTTCATAGTCCTGGTACTTTATCGAACCGCAAAGTAACGTAATAAAGTAAGTGATTATGAAGCCAAAAAAAGATTGACACTAAGTATATTAGTATTCATTCGAAGCTGTTCTCCAGAAATTAGAAACATTATCCTGTCGATATTGTTTCCGTCAAAGTTTCAAATTTCTGTGAAACAGCAGGGATGAACACTAGCATAAATAAATTGTCATCAAAAGTTAAACTTGATCTAAAATTTCAAATATCTATGTACACGTTAGTGTTCATCCGTGTTATTCTACAGAAATAAGAAACTTTGACGGGAGCGATATTGACAGGAGAATATTTCTTATCTCTGTAGAACAGCCATGGATGAATACTAACATACTTAGTGTCAAACTTTTTGACTTCACTAATATTCACTTTATTTCGTCACTATAACTATTTTTACGAACATGGTTCTATGAAGCACTATGAAAAATAGAAGGCTAATGTGAACGGACTTTGATGTAGTATCAAATTTTGTTATTCTATGAAAATAAATATACAGAAATACAGCGTTTTTATTAAATGACAAATAAAGATTGTTCATAAGATTTTTTTTTGCTATGGCGTTTTTGTAAAAAAAACGCAAGAATACGATAAGAAGGTTCATGAACTGCATGTAATTGTGTTGATCAAATTATAACGTTCCTTTGATTGATAAAAACAACAAAATAACTGTGTAGCTATGTCGTGCAAATATATCTGACGTCATAGGGACCGACGTTACGCTAAATGATAGTGTTTAATATTTTCCGCCCGTCAAATAAACAGGACATTTCTTATATAGTAAATGTATTGAGTTTTTTCGCATAACATTATTTTCTCACTCATTCAATGAATTCAATATAGAACATACACTCATTCATTATTCTCCATTATGTATTTTTCTTTCAATGAGCGACTATATTAAATAAACACAGGGTCATCTCATTTGAATATCAGCTAGCCGCAATCACATTTTGTTTTGTTTATGTTTGACGTGGTTCAAACATTAAGATGACCTTAAATTTGTTAGAGATGATTTTTCTAGACTTTTTCTTTTGAATAGAAAATATGTCTAGTCGTCCGTACCCTTTTAACATTTCTGCTCTGCTGAATGCGCTTCTTCGTTCTGTTTAAGGGATAGCACCATAATTGCGAAAATTAAATTGAAGACAACAATACACAATGTTTCTTGAAAGTGGAGGCTTTTCTTTCCATTCTCCATTTTAAACAAACATATTTTCGAACTGTACATGTGTGTTTTAATTCGTAGATAAAGGTGAGTTTATTAACAACGCCTATCTATTACGCCACCAGCTAGAAAGATATTTATACCAAATTGTGAAGCATTGTTATTTTTTTCTGAACTGACAAACGTTTTTTTTAGATATCTACCATTTCCTTCATACAATTAATTCATTATTAGCTGACCGGACAAATGGACATCCAACAAGTAGAAAAATGCGCCGTACGTTATCACTGATATCGTGTGCGTTATACGTTATCATCTCCGGAAAATGCCAGAATGGGCAAATATGCTTAGATGACGGCATATTACAACTTTTTAAAGTCAGTGGATTTAATTATAATATATATATGTAAAAGAAACAGTGCATTTTAGAGAAGAAGTCGTACGTTACTATGATGAAACCGGTGGAAAATTCTCTCGCTTCGAATCTGGTGACACACATTTCAGATGAAGTGCGGGACAAAAAATCATGAAATAAAGTGTGGAGAGGGTTATTATTTGTACTTTTACATTATAACACCTCAACTTCAGAGAAAAAAAGTGAAATACCTACTTTTCGACCGCATCCGCCATTTTTGTTTGTTTGGGCAACGAAGGCGTGATTCTCCCCCGTGGGTTATCTGACTATCAAAAGTACAGTGGGCCAATAACTTTTTTTATTAATCCTTGTTTGAATGCACCTAAACACGTACAAATATCGATTCTAAATAGATCAAACTTATTTTATATAAATTTCCTCAAAGTATTCACTTCCACCAGACACACAAAGTTTTAGGCTCCGACCCAATCTTTAAAGGCAATTTCATAGTCGTTTTAGTTATACATTGTATTATGAAAACATTGAAATATTGCAAAACTGCCGTGTTTGCGCTGAACAAATCTGCTTCAGGAAAGGCATTCTTTAGCTTTGTTTACCAAAATATGTCGCAAGTAGCAATGTCAAATAAATACAAAGGATGCCTTTTCATATGCCATCAATCTGGCATTGGCAAAACTGTTGCGGGTCTTCGTTTTCGAAAATATTTGCTTAGCTTTTAAGAATTTTTTTGTCTTGTACAATTACTGTTTACAAAGTGTATATGGATTTATATGCACCGTCTGAAAACAATTATAACGAATGTTGTTGTATTTTCCTGAAAACTCCCACAAATTTGTTCTTTTAATTTTGCTATAAAACGGCATCAAAGACAAAGTAAGCTTTATATATTTTTTTAAAGTTCATTTTATTGATTTGCTTCAATCAATATTTTGACGCAGATGCATGGACATCGAAACTTATTAGGCCTATAAACTATATAAAACGGCTTCTAAAAATGTTCTGAAATCTTATTTCTTGCCAAGCTTTCGCAATAGCTGATACATGTATATCATTTAAACAGGCATATCAACCCGTTACCCGTTTACATTCGTAAGTAAACAGATCATTGTGACATAAATTGCTTCTTAATATTTTGGATATTGCAGGTTAGTTAAACTTAAGTAAGGAACGACTTTTATTACTGTTTCAATCTTGATTCGCAAAATTCTGTGAAGGTACTTTGTCACGGTAACACTGTAATTATATACATTTTGACTCTTGAAAGTTTCTTTTCAATTTAATGGGTTATCACCTACATAAGCTATACTTTGGCATTGAAACAGACGCTATTCCATCTGCGTAAATCGATTAATTGCGTGTCTGTTAATAATTTTAGAACTATAATCGGAGATGTTTCTATATAAACTCAGAGTGACAGAGGCGTGTGTGTTATTTAAAAAACAATTAGCTCGCCGTTGTTATTGCCGCTCTGGTTTATTACGCATTTTTGTAAATGGAACACGACACTCAGGAACATATGTTTACAGGGAGCATTTGATCCGTCAGTTCAATCACTGTGTACATGTCTCCGAAATAAATCAAGCAACACGTGTCAATTGTTGTTATTTGTAAAATTTCAAACTGCATGTTTAATATTTTTTCAAAAAAATGTTATCCCAGTTATCAGCATCAACTGCAAATTATATATTTTTAAATGAAATTAATTTATTGTTAAGTTTGCTCTCAGCTTGTACTTTTGTATAATAATTAGGCACGAACAACTTTATGAACGTTTTCAAAATTGTCTTTTCTAAAATATTTGTTTAAATAGATCTGAAGTAATTTAACATTTTTCTACAAATTTTTCCGTTAATTTGTTAAATATCTATAGTGTAATTATTATGATAGATGCGTAACCATGAAGAAAAAAGACATGCTATAGTAATTTTCACATTTTTATTTCACAAGTTTTGAAATTCACTGTCTGAAATTACTTACTGACATGAAATATTTAGTAAAAAAGGTAAACGTACTTGACAATACTTTTAGCTTTCTGTCCCACTTGTATTGCTGTACTGATGTCAATTGTTGTCATGCTCGGTGTTTGTATCCATCAGAACATTTACATGAATATATGCTTCGATCTGTTAAATGTTTGTTGGTGGCTGACTGATCAGTCACTATATGCTGGTAGGCCCTCGGTAATGTGATATATCCTTTACATTATCAAATATCTGTATTCATGCCCTAAATATAATGAAATTTTCTATAGTCAAATTAATTTATCTCAAACACTTCAAATAATTCAACCTAGTATGAAGACAATTTATTTAGTTGTAAATACGTAATTTCCAGATGAACGGCGCCTAGAAATCAAAGAAAAGGACATAATTGATTATATCGTTATTCCAAATAGCAACCAATTGATGGTGACAGTATATCAATTTGTTTTATGAAATATAAATTTAATCAATACAATACCTGTCAACCTAGCTAGTACTATCAATAATTGAAATACAACATTCAGCGTTTATGTTACAATAATCAATAATATAGCTTTGTTCTTCTTCGAGGTAAGAACAAATCCGAAAATAAAACAAGTTTTTTCGATTTAAAAAAAGATATGTATGTTGGTAAACTGTGTAAAATTCAAGCAAATACTTTCAAATTCGAGCACTACTTTTTAAATTGATACTTTACATTTAAAATAACTCATTAGAAAATTTTAAAAAAGAAAGAGTTTTTACAATGCAATTAGCTGTGCATACCATTATATAATAGTGTTTGCAAAAACTATTTATTTTATCAAC
Organism: Ruditapes philippinarum; assembly: GCF_026571515.1. NCBI lineage: Eukaryota > Metazoa > Mollusca > Bivalvia > Venerida > Veneridae > Ruditapes > Ruditapes philippinarum. The sequence continues at coordinate 125,945 of NW_026866535.1, read as the reverse complement.
AAAGCCTTCATGTCTATTAAAACTGTTAATTTCCGTTTTCTCAGCAAAATTCAAGTAAATGTAAATTTCTATGCATTCCCCAAGTTGCAAGTAAAGGCATTAAATCACTTGTTGCTACATATAAATCTCTTAATTGAAGCTCACATGACCTCACTTACTTTCCAGTATATAGAATCCTTTAGTACGTGTATTTCTTTTCATTTAACCTGAGTAAATGTAGCGGGCGAACTTTCAACATTTGCACTTTCTGATATTCCAATGATAATCACAAATGGAATCTACCATTTCTTTCATTTCCCGAGTCCAAAATATCCGTGCTCTCTATAAAGCATAGTGTTCCATTTCATTACGTTTATTTTTCTATTATATTATTATTTCAATAATATTAGACGACAATTATTTTTAAAATATAAGCAAATTTAATTATACCTTTCAAATTGAAATGCTTTTAAATTATTTCAATAACTGGAAAAGTAAATGTGCTTAGGTTGTGAAATTGGTTATGCTGAACACTGAAATAAAATTCAAGGCAGTCATAATTGAAAAAAATACTTGGAAAGGCTTCGCCTCGGACAATGTGTCGTTTATCCAAGCAAACTGTCTTCTAACGTCTGTACGTAGACATATTTGAAGAACCACTTGTACCGTATCCATAACATAACCATATAAAAGGGTTTGCGTTTCGATTTTTTAATAAAACAAAACTGAGTGTTCATTTTTCTCTTCATATTTGGCAATGTCGCTAATACATATATTGAACGCCGAGACTGTCTAAAGTGAGCAATGTTTTTTTTCAAACTTTTTTAATGAGTTTTATTTTATTTTTATTTTTTTCTAATTACGGAAAACATTTATTTGAAAAATTGAATATGTAAATGTCATTAGTTCAAGACATAGAAAATAGAAAAATGTAACTACATGTACAATATGCCTTAAACAAAAGCATTATTACTTTTTTCTATATTAATGAGTAATACACAAACAAATGATAATAATGGGGTTAGCTATAAGGCTTGACGATAAAATAAATAAACAGACGAAAAAAGGGTGATTAAATTCAAAAGAAACAACAATATAACCCAACAAAAACATCAAAGAAAATATTTGCAGCCAGGGCACGTTTAAAAATACTACAAACATTTATTCATTCTTCCATAAGCTAGGTATGAAAACTGAAAAGACAAAGGTCGCTCCTAATATCAAATTACGAAAAAGTATTTTGATGATTCACATTGATCGTTATCAGATTGGAACAAAACAAATTGGATAGGACTCTATTGTATTATGATAATTGATATATATTCAAAATAATATACAAGTCTTTTTTAAATTGGTCATGATTTCCACATTGCATAGCTCTTTCTTCATTAACCTTTAGAACGTATGAAATATACTTTATAGCACCAGCAAATTATAGCATTGTTTTATTAGTTTTACATTTAAAAATATTCATTTTGACATATAAAAGAATTAAATTGTTTACATTGCATTGTTTCCTTTAATTAAACCAAAAAGCATTTATTAGTTTCTTTATTTAAGTTTGGCATGTTTAGTTTATCTATACAAAGTTTGTGAATGAATTCCCAAAAGATATGTTCTATAGTTTCATCATGAAGGTTGCGAAGGCTATATAAGGGACTTTTAACATATTTCATTTTGAACAAAAGATTACTTGAACCCAAAATTATGGAACGCCATATTTCGTTTTATTTATCCCTAAAAACATGTTATTATGTATAATAGAAGTGTTGGCTTGCCAACATTTTATGGGAACCTGTCTTAACGAAGTCTTATTAAGTCAAATATATATTTTATCTTGACAAAACGTTGTGCTGACTTGGCTAAACACTGTCTTATTATTTCAAAGCGTAATGTTATCATGTTCAAATCCGGTGTTAACATGCCGAATGGAAGTCTTGATATGTCTAACATGCACGCAATCTTTTCAAATTAAGATTTCATTATGTCTGAACAAAGACTTGTTTAAATGTTGGGTTTAATTGTCTTATCAGGTGAAAAAGTAGTGTTATCTTGTCGGAAGTTGGTTCCATCTTGTCCAAATGTGATCCTGGTATGTTATGACACTGTCGTATTATGTTATACTGTCGTTTTGTCTTGTCCAAATAAGTCGTTTTGTCTTGTCCAAATGTGATATTGACTTATCTAAACACAGTCACATTTTGACATACTGCCAAGTCATTGTGTTCGAATTCGGTGTTGCTTAAGGAATTTATTTTATGTGGAAAGAGCATGCTGTCTTGTCCAACTGTGGTGGTAATTTGTCTAGAAATTGTCTTATTATGTGAAACTGTAGTGTTATCTTGTCGGAACTTGGTGTCAACTTGTCAAACTCACGTCTTATTATGTCGGCTAGTAGTGATATCTTGTTCAACCGTTATATTGACCTGGCTGAGTCTGAGTGCTGTCCTGTTTTGTCAAACTGTTTTGTTGCTTTGCATGAGGTGGTGTTACTCTGTCTTATTGTGCCAAAACATCATGCTGTCTTGTCTAAAACTGTTATTATCCTGTCTTAAAATATACTTACTATTTGAAATACTTATGTTGACTTGCCAATAAATTTTGTTGTTCGAGTGAACGTTATTTTATTATGTCAAACAGTATTGTTGACTTGTCGAAAGATGGAATTGACATGTCTAAACTCGGCCTTATTTTCTCAGATCGCCATGCTATTTTATCCAATATTATGTTAACCGGCCTAAACACCGTCTTATTATGTGAAATAATGGTGGTATCTTTAAAAATTATGGTTATGAACTGTTTAAACGCTATTTTAATTTGTCAAAATGTCATGCTATTATGTCCAAATGCAGATTCAACTTGTCTATCTTCGACTTATTATGTAAAATAGTCATTTCATCTTGTCGAAATGTGGTGATGACTTGTCAAAAATTACTATCTTTTTGTCAAAGTGTCATTCTATTTTGCCATGGTACGGTGTTATTTTTACTAAACATCACCCTTTAATGGCGAAGATAATTCAAAAATTTGATATAAAAAGACAATTCAGCAGTGTACGTTGGCAAAATAACACAGTTGTTTGACACAATCAGACCATGTTTAGGCATTTAAACACCGTATTTTGACAACATATCATGGCAGTTTGATAAATTAAAGCTGTGATTTTACAAGTCAACACCAAATTCCGACAAGAGAACACTACTGTTTCAAATGATCAGACAGTGTTTTGAAAAAAAAACAGCTCCACAATTTGACCAAATAGCGCGACTAGTTGACATAATATGACATATTTCAGACAAGCCAAAATTACATTTTTAACATGATAACACTACTGTTAGTAATAATTAAACAATTTAACACAAGTCAACATTACATTATAAAGAGATAAGACTAATTTAAGGGATAATAAGGCAATGTTTAGACAAGTCGACAAATTACAAGCATTACAACGCTTATATTTAACATAATAAGACGCTTTCTAGGCAAGATAAAAAGAAATTTAATAACATGAGGTAGCTAATGGATCATGCTGGCTTGTTTAAACAACATGTTAACTTGTCAAATTATCATGAGAACATGTGCAGACGATATGTTAATTAGTCAAAGTTCCATGATGACATGTGCAGACAGACATCATGGTAACTTGTCGAATTACCATGATGGCATGTGCATGATATTTTGACAATTTAAAATGTTTTTTTGTGCAAATTATCATGTTACTTTGACAAGTTAACATGTTGTGCACATACTTTGACAAGATTTCGTGCTGTTTGCACAAGACATCACAATAATTTGACAAGTTTACATGCTGTTTACACATGTCATCATAAAAAGTTAACAAGTTATCATGTCCTTTGCACATGTCAACACAATACTTTGACAAGTTAACATGTCGTTTGCACAAGTCATCATGATACTTTGAAAAGTTAACATATTGCTTGCAAAAGTCATAACAATACTTTGACAAGTTAACATATTGTTTGCAAAAGTCATAACAATACTTTGACAAGTTAACATGTTTTCTGCACATGTCATCATGATAATATGATATGTTAGCATGGTGTTTGCACATTCACAAGTTATCATAATACTTTAACAAGTAAATGATACGTTTTTACAAGTCAGCACAATATAAGATAACCTGTCATTTGCACAAGTCATCACGATTCCTTGACAAGTTAACATGACGCTTGCACAAGACATCATGATACTTTGTCAAGTTAACAAGGCGCTTGCACAAGTCATCACGATTCTTTGACAAGTTAACATGGCGCTTGTACAAGTCAGCAACTTGAAGATACTTTGACAATTAAAAATGCTGTTTCCACAAGCCATCAAAATAATTCGGCATATAAACATGTTGTCTGCACATATCATTATTGAACTTTGACAAGTTAACATGTTTTTTGCAAATGTCACCACAATACTTTGACAAGTAAACATGTCGTTTGCAATAGTCATCATTATACTTTGACAAGATAACATGTCATTTGCACAAGTCATCATTGTACTTTGACAAGTTAACATGTTGTGTGCACAAGTCATTACGATATTTTGACAAGGTAACATGTTGTCTGCAAATGTCATCTTGTAATTGTACACGACATGATGTTAATTGCACATGTTCACATACTCAAACGACAAAATGATATCGTTTCACAAGATAGCGAACACATTGATCACATAATCTAGTCATGGCGTTTCATGTTTATATGTCATGCCATTTTATAATATAAATTTAAAAAGTTTAAATATTGCTAAAACGATTACAATATAGTTAAAACGATACCAAATACCTTTTAGGTAGACACAAGTTTAATGTTGATGCTGCACATCAAAGAAAACCCAAAATGATGTAAACAGTCACAGGTGATGTACTAAATTAGAATTGAAAATCGTTCTCTATTACAGTTGAATATCTGAAGCACTAATAATGTTTTCCCATGTTCTTGGTATCATGGTATGTGTCTGAAATTCTGCAATGTTTGCCTGTTGCGACAACGATTGAAACGTCTGGTCGAAGCAAAATAAATTGGATAACAAGTAAAATTAAAATGAGTGGTAAACTTAAAAAAGGGGTTCAAGACAATATATGCCAAGAATATGTCTATTTAGATATTGGTGCGATTTGCAAAATTTTCGAATGAGTTTGAAGACGAACTGTCTGTTATTTTGCAAATAGCAAAAATATGTCTGTAATATCAATTAATAAAAAAAATAGTTAAAAATATGAATACATTGATAGATATATATCATCAAGATAAGCCAGGGGTACCATAATTGGAAACTGCAATGTCATTACCTCTCTCAACGGTTAAGTTTTAGAACGATCGACTATAGACTGGCTCATTGGCACGTTATTTATTAGGTAGATAAAATTAGATAATTATAAATAGAAAATGATGTTTAAACATGGCACTATCACTTCAGTTAAACGTTTATTTTAATCCATTAAAGCTCTGTGACATGATGTACATCAGAAAAGTTTTTTTTTTATCGAAAATTTGAAAACAATGTGATTTTGTTCAAACAGAAAAGAATGCACAAAATCAAGTCTAAAATTTTCCCCATTGTTTTACGGACAAATGCATATCTACTAGACCATGTGCACGCGCCGTCTAATAAATTGATCGACTATCAATAACAGCTGATCCTCACCGTTATTTCATCGATAAAACGCGTTTTATAATCATCAATTGAATAAAAAAAATGAACTTAAGGTAGTTGCTACTTTCCGATCGAAACTTAAAAACATCTCGGATCTTGATTATTTAAGGTATGCAAACATTAAGATCAATTAAAATTATATCAGCTTTACTTTCGTTGCATTATTTTGTAAATAGAGAGTGATAACATGACGTCAAAGGGCCCCCTATCAGCGCCAGCGACATTGGGTCTTTTTATCAATAAAACGGTCTTCTTTATTCTCAATTGAGTTTTTGTCATGCACATTTGCAATTTCAAATATGACTTGAATACTCAGAAAGTATTTCTGATACAACAGTAAAACTTCAATATTGATATATTGATCCGAAGAACGCTGTTTTGCTTAAATAATGTATAGATTGAGAGAGAATAAATTAAAAATTTTGTAAAAAAAAAACCTTAAGAGGTGTAAAGAAAACTGCACAGAATTACTTCATCATGGTGAATCGTGTCGTTAAGACTATGCATAAGAATAATGAAATTGTTGTCACCATGGCCTTCTCCTGAAAACTTACAATATTTCAAGTCATCCATACTAATATTATGTTCAATCAAGGTGGTTTTTTTCGACCGAAGACCACCGAAAATCACTTTGACTTTCTGTAAAATGTAATATTAAGACTTGAATATAAGCAGAATTTTCATTGGGAAAGATAATTTTGGACTTGATTTGGACTCAATCTTAAATAAGTAAAACAATATAAAAGCGTTTAATGAAATGGTTTGACGTTCAAATTTTAAACTAATTTAAAAGAGTTCCAAATGTTAAATTTCGTATTACGTTTCTCAGATTTTTTTCATTCAATTTCTAGTAAAGTTGCTCGAAATCTAAGTTCTTTTTTATCACGCAAGTTCCCTTAAAGTATTTACAATGCTTTTAAAATCCCATTATTGAGTCATAAATTTTGTTCGGAGCAATAAGACCACCAATAACGTTGACAATCCCGTAATACATGTATCATGCGCATAAAATGACATTTAGAATTACAAATATTGCTTAAAAAAATCTGTGTAAGTCTAAACCAACACTTGTAATCTATAATGCGACAAACATGAGGGTAAAAATTAAGTGAAGCGAAAATGTTGGGTACAAATACATTTTAGTTCAGTGTACCTAATTATATTTGATACTTGATTACATCTTCTGTCTTTGGTAATGGATTAAATAGAGGATCAGTATGGGATTATCGATAAACCTTTTATGGAAACTTTCTGGATATACAAGGTTTGAAAATAAGGCCTTGTCACAAATTTTAGGTTGGGCATAAGAACTGAGGACCAAGACTGCAGGACTATCTATGTATGACCTTGACCTTCGTTGCAAGAACCTGAATGTTATGCGCAGTAGTCACCATCACAATTATATAAATGTGTGTCACGTTATTTTCAAACCTCTAAATGCATGTTAAAGATTTGCTCCTGACAAGATCTAAGTTTAGCCTTGACATTTGACCTAGATACATTGTTCATGTGCAGGACTTTACGTCTCATGACGGCGAACAGTTCTGTAATGTCGGAAATATGCTTTAGACAAAATTTGAATATTTAATCATCTCTCGTGACCTTGGCCGTGCAATTATTTACCTTTATTAAATGTGTCACACCTGTAGTCACGAAAGTTCCCATTTGTATTACAATCCCTGAATAAATGATGAATAAATAGTTCTTTTACACATTTTCATATTTTATCTGAAATTTGACCTCTATGTATAACCTTGATCTTGCTCGCAGGAACCTGAATTGAGCGCGCGACTCTGCGTCTCAGAATGATTAACACTTGTGCCAAGTTAACTTGAAATCCCTTTATGCATGTGAAAGTTTTGGTCGAGACAAGCATTTTTGAATGACAACTAAGAGTGACCTTGACATTTGACTTAGAGACCTGGTACATATGCGCTACACGCCTTCTTAATATAATCATGGCAAACATTTCTTTGAAGTTTCATTCAAGTCCCTCTAGATGTAGGAGATACTCTGGACATAAATGGATGCCACCCGTCAGCACGACCGCCCGATCAGGGCGTATATAAATACAAAATATCTTATGGATAATATTTTTGATAATTAATATTCTTAACAATTATATTTTATTTTAAAAGAATAAAATGACGTTGAATCATAAGGCAAAAACAATTAAAAAGGTCATCATAAAGATGCATGCATTTTGAAGAGAAATTGACTAATGTCATTCAAAGCCTTCTGATTGTAAGAATAAAAGCTAGATTCTGTTGTTATACCCCCGCACAACAAAGTTGTAAGGGAGGGGTGTGGTATACTGGAATCAGCTTGTCCTGTCCGTCCGGCCGTCCGGCTGTCGGGCATCCGTCGGTTTATTATTGTCCGCCGAATAACTTAAGATTTCTTTGACCCACAGTCCTCATATTTGGCATGAAGAATAGACATGATTAGTAGATGGCCCCTATTGATTTTGAGGTCACCAGATCAAAGGTCTTGGTCACAGGGGCATTCAGTTCGCCAAATAACTTAAAATTCCTTTGACCCACAGTCTTCATATTTTGCATGGAAGTAAGTCATGGCGAGTAAATGACCCCTATTGATTTTGAGTTCACCAGGTCAAATGTCAAGGACACAGGGGCCTTGCATTCAAAAAGCTTGTCCGACCAAAAACTTAACATTCCTTTGACCTACAGTCTTCATATTTGGCATTGAGATTAGTCATAACAAGTAGATGACCCCTATTGATTTGAGGTCACCGTGTCAAAGGTCAAGGTCAAGGTTAAGAATGCCTGTCCGCAGTGTATTGATTTTGACATTTTCAGATTTGAAGCATGTAGAATACATAACACTGGCTTAGTAATGTCAGATTTGGCAGGGACGTTGTCCTTGAGCTCTAAATGGCCACTGTTGATTCTGACAAAGTGGTATGCGGGAGTATTCACGCCAAGACAGTGGCAGTTCTAGTTTCTTCTGGTCGAAACATCGCTTTTACTTTTATATCTCAGAGGGGAGATATTAACTTTATATAGAATAGCACAAAATATCAAAATGTATTTGTTGGACTAACCCTACTGAGCGCCCTGCATAAACTTGAATAGGAAAAGATAACCTATCATGATGAATACAAAAAAAATCTAAATAACTTTTGCTAGTACAGGCGGATTTACCTCGTCCAATTTCTTTTTTTTTTATAAAAACTCATTTCTAACATAACCAAGTAATTGTTTGAATAGCGAATATTGAAGTATGCAATTATGGCAATTATGTTCGCGCACCTCAATTATGATGACAAGTGTACTTCTATGATAATAGGTTCGCTATTTAATATATCAAGTGATGCATGCCAAATGTCTTTTTAAAATGTGATATTAACTTTATTTATGTTTAAGAAAATGTTTTTAGCGGGGGCATAGAAATATATAAAAATAACATGAAACGAAAAGCAGATTTGACACGATAATTTAAAAAAACAACATTATTGCATTGTCAATGTTAAAATACCAACGATAACCAGTCTTTTTTAGATTCGATGACATGAATTATACTTTTTAAACATCCTTTTCGTCAGTATCAACATGTTACTCTGGTCCGTATAAGACTTACTTAATCATCATGAATTGGGGAGATTTTTATTATATAGTGACAATTTAAGACGTTTCTAGAAAAGACAATTATTAAATTACAATCCTTAATTAATAACATAAAAGGACAGTCAATATAAACAAAAGATAATAACACTTAAAAATATTATTTTAAACTTACCGTCGAAACTAGTTCTCCCCAAAACACATATCAAATATTTTTTTTAAAATCGATTGTTTTATGATTTTAATCCATGTAACCCGCGCAAATGAAATACTAGAATCTATTCGGAAACTTTACGGTTGTCAATTTTTAACTAAAGAACATGGCACCACTATGTCAATACCGGTACGCAATGAATACATTATTGAATACATTATTGATATATTGTAAAGACATGGATTTAAAGCCAAAATTCATTTGTCAATTATTTCATTATTTTGTACACTCAGTCATATGATATGCAGCCAAGCAAAACCAAAAGATATTGAGACTATTCAATTTTCGTAAAAAATAATTGTTCATGTTAGTGCTAATACAAACAATGTCAGTATGTCAGAATAATCATACAGTTTCACTATAGATATTTTTTTACAAAGAGTTAATATTATCCTATAGCGAGACACTGAAACATATCAAATTTCAATGTTAACCTGTTGATATGCGTATATTAAACTCTGTATACATGTTTAAATGTCAAATCGGTACAACAGAAACTATTTGAGTTTTGAGAGAGATATTACATCAGTTTAGGAACAATACTTGTCAAACTAGCTAGTACTATCAATCATTGAAATACAACGTTTAGCGTTTATGTTACAATAATCAATAAATAAATATAGTTTTGTTCTTCTTCGAGGTAAGAACAAATCCGAAAATAAAAAAAAGTTTCTTCGATTAACAAATGATATGTATGTTGGTTACTGTGTAAAAATCAAGCAAATACTCTCAAATTCGAGCAATACTTTTAAATCAATACTTTACTTTTCAAATAACCTATAAGAATATTTAAAAAATAGTTTTTACAATGCGATGAGCTGTGCATACCATTATATAAAGTGTTGGCAAAAACTATTCATTTTATCAACAAAGCCTTCATGTCTATTAAAATTGTTAATTTTTGTTTCTTCAGCAACATTCAAGTCAATGTAAATTTCTTTGCATTCCCCAAGTAAGCAAGGAAAGGCATTAAATTGATTGTTGCTACATATAAATCTCTTAATTGAAGCTCACATGACCTCACTTTATTTCCATTATATATAATCCTTTAGTACGTGTATTTCTATTCATTTAACGAACTTTTAAAATTTGCAATTTCTGATGTTCCAATAATAATCACAAATGGAATCTACAATTTCTTTCTTTTCCCGAGTCCAAAATATCCGTGCACTTTATAAGGCATAGTGTACCATTTCATTACGTTTATTTTTCTGTTATATTATTATTTAAATAATATTCTAACACGACCGCATGTTTCTCTATTGAACATAGAAGAACGAAAGTATGTGTTTTTATGCTATAAAATCACTGTTTGACGTTCTTTTTTTAGACACGTGACGTAATTATTATACAAGAGACGTAACCTCTAAAATGTTACGCGCTGACAATAAGTACGGACACATATCAGACGCATTCAGCTAATTTTAATGGACGGGCAGCATTTATTTGTTGATGTCGTGTTACAATCGAAATAGTATACTCAAATCGGTGATTTTATTGCCTGGTAACATCACTGTTTGTCGTTCGAATGCGCATCATTATATCACTCGGGCTACGCCCTCGAGTTATGATTCCCCGCAGCCGAACTCCAAACAGTGATGTTATTGAGCAATTAAATCACAGATTGGGATTTATTATTTCTTAATAAGACGACAATTATTTTTAAAATATCAGCAAAATTAACAATATTTTTCAAATTGAAATGCTTTTTAATTATTTCAATAACTGGAAAAGTAAATGGGCTTAGGTTGTGAAATTGGTTATGCTGAACACGGGAATAAAATTCAAGGCAGTCATAATTGAAAAAAAAAAATACTTTGAAAGGCTTCGCCTCAGACAATGTGTCTTTTGTCCGAGCCAACTGTCTTCTTTCGTCTTTACGAAGACATATTTGAAGAAACACTTGTACTGTATCCATAAAATAACCATATAAAAAGGGTTTGCGTTTCGATTTTTTAATAAAACAAAACTGAATTTTAATTGTTTGACATTTTCACAGAAAATAAAAGCAAACTAGCTACTCGTGTACACAAACAACTTGCCAGATAAGGATATTTATTGTTACTTTTGATTCGATTATTATATTTTTGTTAGATTCCGTTGTTAATTTATTATCATTACAGATTTTGTTCCGGTAATAAACAGATAACACATAGCTTTGTGAATAACAGTAACACTTTACCCCTCGTAAAAAACCCTTACGCCAGGCGTTGGCAGTATTTGTGTACGTATGAATTTTAAAATGGCAATAAAGCTATAAGTAGCCTTATTTGTAAGTTTGGTTACACTTGCTTTAATTTCAGTCTGTTTATTGTCATTATATTTTTTTTGTACGTTTATTTGCCACTATGTTTGAGCTGTATGCTTAAGTCTTTAATAAAATTTCAGTTCTGTATGTTTGTATCATTTTCTTTCCCTTTTCATGGTTTTATGTTTTTTTCAAAAATAACAACAAAAATACATGAAGACAACAAGCCAACCTTAAAGTTTCAATAATTGGCTATGTCGCTAATAGAAATATTGAACGCCGAGACTGTCTAATGTGAGCAATAATTTTTTCTAACTTTTGGAATGAGTTTTTTTTAAATTACGGAAAACATCTATTTGAAAAATTGAATATATAAAGGTAACTACATCTACAATATGCCTTAAACAAAAGCATAATTCCTTTTTTCTATATAAATGAGAAATACACAAACAAATGATAATAATGGGGTTAGCTATGATGCTTCACGATAGAATAAATAAACAGACGGAAAGGGTGATTATTTACGAAAAAACATAAAGACAGATATTTTGCGGTCAGGGCACGTTTAAAAATACTACAAACATTTATTCATTTTCCATGTATGCTCAAACAAAGCTTGGTATGAAAACTGAAAAGACAAAGGTCGCTCCTAATATCAAATTACGAAAAACATTTTAGATGATTCACATTGATCGTTATGAGATTGGAACAAAAACAAAAAAAAATGGATAGGACTCTATTGAATTATGATTAATGACATATATTTAAAATAATATACAAGTCTTTTTTAAATTGGTCATGATTTCCACATTGCATAGCTCTTTCTTCATTAACCTTTAGAACGTATGAAATATACTTTAAAGCACCAGCAAAAGATAGCATTGTTTTATTAGTTTTACATTTAAAAATATACATTTTGACATATAAAAGAACTAAATTATTAACATTGTATTGTTCCCTTTAATGTTACCAAAAAGCATTTATTAGTTTCTTTATTCAAGTTTGGCATGATTAGTTTATCTATACAAAGTTTGTAAATGCATTCCCAAAAGATATGTTCTATAGTTTCATCATGAAGGTTGCAAAGGCTACATAAGGGACTGTTAACATATTTCATTTTGAACAAAAGATTATTTGTACCCAAAATCCTATGAATAAGTCTAATTTGGAACCATTGTACATTTATGTAAGTATTTTTTGTCAATTTGAAAGGTAAATTATATACATTCTATCAGTATTCATTATCATTTGAGAGGCCTGGTTTTTGAAATGATGATATGATCTAAACGTTTAAGCATTTTAACAGTTGCAATTTACACTATGTCTTGTCCAGGGATTATGCTGACTTGTTTAAACAAAATGTTTACTTGTCAAATTATCATGAGGACATGTGCAGACGATATGTTAATTTGTTAAAATTCCATGATGGAATGTGCAGACAGACATCATGTTAACTTGTCGAATTATCATGATGGCATGTGTATGATATTTTGACAATTTAAAATGTTATGCGCAAATTATCATGATACTTTGACAAATTAACATGTTGTGTGCACATGACATCACGATATTTTGACAAGTTTTCGTGTTGTTTGCACAAAACATCACAATGATTTGACAAGCTTACATGCTGTTTGCACATGTCATCATGAAATGTTGACAAGTTATCATGTCCTTTGTACATGTCAACACAATACTTTGACAAGTTAACATGTCGTTTGCACAAGTCATCATGATACTTTGACAAGTTAACATATTGTTTGCAAAAGTCATAACAATACGTTGACAAGTTAACATATTGTTTGTAAAAGTCATAACAATACTTTCACAATTTAACATGTTGTCTGCACATGTCATCATGATAATATGATGTGTTAGCATGGTGTTTGCACAAGTTATTATAACACTTTAACAAGTAAATTGTACGTTTTTACAAGTCAGCACAATATAAGATAACCTGAAATTTGCACAAGTCATCACAATTCCTTGACAAGTTAACATGGAGCTTACAAAAGTCATCATGAACTTTTGACAAGTTAACATGGCGCTTGCAAAAGTCATCATTTTACTTTAACAAGTTAACATGTCATTTGCAAAAGTCATCATTGTACTTTGACAAGTTAACATGTTGTTTGCACAAGTCATTACGATATTTTGACAAGGTAACATGTTGTCAGCACATGTCATCATGATAATTGAACACGACTTGATGTTAATTGCACATGTTCACATACTCAAACGACAAAATAATATCATCTTTTCACAAAATAGCTAACACACTGATCACATAAGCCAGTCATAGCGTTTCATCCTTATATGTCATGCCATTTTATAATATAAATTTAAAAAGTTAAAATATTGCTGAAACGATTACAATATAGTTAAAACGATACCAAATTCATTTTAGGTTAAACAAGTTAAATGTTGATGCTGCACATCAAAGACACCCCAAAATGATGCAAACAGTCACAGGTGATGTACTAAATCAAAATTGAAAATCGTTCTCTATCACAGTTCAAAATCCAAAGCACTAATATTTTTTTTCCTTGTTCTTGATATCATGGTATGTGTCTGAAATTCTGAAATGTTTGCCTGTTAAGACAACGTTTGAAACGTCTGGTCGAAGCAAAATAAATTGGATAACAAGTAAAATTAAAATGAGTGGTAAACTTAAAAAATAAGTACTAGACAATATGTGCCGAGAATATGTCCATGTAGATATTGGTGCGAATTGCATAATGTTCGAATGAGTTTGAGGACAAACTGTCTGTTATTTTAAAAATAGCAAAAATATGTCTGTAATATCAAATAATAAGAAATAGTTAAAAATATGAATAAATTGATAGATATATATCATCAAGATATGCCAAGGGAACCATAATTGGAAACTGAAATGTCATTACCTCTCTCAAAACGATCGACTATAGACTGGCTAATTGGCCGGTTATTTATTAGGTAGATAAAATTAGATAATAATTATTATAAAAAGAAAATGATGTTCAAACATGGCACTATCACTTCAGTTAAACGTTTATTTTAATCCATTTATGCTCTGTGACATGATGTACAACAGAAAAGCTATTTTTTAGAAAATTTAAAACAATGTGATTTTGTTAAAACAAAAAAGAATGCACAAAATTAAGTCTAAAATTTTCCCCATTGCTATACGGACAAATGCATGCCTAGTAGACGGCGCGTGCAATTTGATCGACTATCAATTACAGCTAATCCTCACCGTTATTTCATCGATATCGCGTTTTAAAATCATCAATTTAATGAAAAAATGAACTTAAGGTAGCGTGCTACTCTCCGATCGAAACTTGAAAACATCTCAGATCTTGATTATTTAAGCTATGCAAACATTAAGATCAATTAAAATTATATCAGTGTTACTTTCATTGCATTATTTTGTAAATAGAGAGGGATAACATGACGTCAAAGTGCCCCCTATCAGCGACAGCGACATTGTGTCTTTTTATCAATAAAACGGTCTTCTTTATTCCCAATTGAGTTTTTGTCATGCACATAAATTTTGCAATTTCAAATGAGACTTGAATTATCAGAAAGTACTTCTCATACAACAGTAAAACTTCAATATTGATATATTGATCCGAAGAACGCTGTTTTGCTTAAATAATGTATCGATTGAGAGAGAGTAAATTAAAAAATTTGTAAAAAAAAAACCTAAAGAGGTGTAAATAAAACTGCACAGAATTACTTCATCATGGTGAATCACGTCGTTAAGACTATACATAAGAACCAAGAAATTAAATTCTGACCAAGATTATTACAAAACAAACAAACACATGAACTGAACTAGTGTTTGTAGTGAAACTTCGTAGTTTGATTTTTGTAAATTGTATGATTTTCACACCTAACTGAACATATTTATTTGTAATGGTTAGTCGAATTGTGAAAAATAATACAATCATTTTAACAAATATGAGGAACTTGAGTGAAATAAAACATAAATTAATGTTTTCAACTTTATGATATGTTAATAAGTTGTCATCATGGCCTTCTCCTGAAAAGTCATAATTTAATTGTAATAAAAGTGCTTTGTTTATTAACATATGTACCTTTAATTATGCTGTAAATATAACATCAAGCTTATATGTCTTCTTAATTAGAATGAAAAGGTCTAAGTCTTTACTTCTTGGTGATTTATTTAATCTGAAGTAATAGACAATTACACAAGGAATAACTAAACTTTCAATATTTAAAATTATCCATACTAATATTATGTTCAATCAAGGTGGTTTTGTTCGACCGAAGACCCCCGAAAATCACTTTGACTTCCTGTAAAATGTAATGTAATGAATTGGATATAAGCAGAATTTTCATTGGGAAAGATAATTTTGGACCCGATTTGCCAATCTTAAATAAGTAACAAGATATAAAGGATTTTAATGAAATGATTTGTGCGTCCAATTTTAAATTAATTTACAGGAGTTCCGAATGTAAACTTTCGTATTACGTTTCTCAGATTTTGTTCATTCAATTTCTAGAAAAGTTGCTCAGATATTTATGTTCTTTTTAATCACGCAAGCTCCCTTACTTACACTGTTTTTAAAATTTCAATATTGAGTCATAGATTTTGTCCAGAGCAATTAGACCACCAATAATGTTGATGCTCCCGGTAATACATGTATCATGCGCATAAAAATATCGGAAAACACACAAAGTACAAATTTATCAGTTACATATAGTTATTCATGAGAAATAAGTCATTCATGTATCAAAATGATATAAAGCTTATTATTTTTACATATTGTTGCATACTTATGAAATATTTATTACCGCCAACGATAAATGGTTTGTCAATAGGTATTGTCTTCAAAAGTAATTTTATTACACAGTATGATTACTTACGACTTTTATTCAGATTCTATATGTCTTTTGGAAAATTCCATTTGTGTTGTTTGTATATACCAAATTTTCTATCTTATAATCCTTTGACTTTTCGATCGCATTGAATCTAAAATGACATTTAAAATTACAAATATTGCTCAAAATATTCTGTGTCAGTCTAAACCGACATTCGTAATCTAAAATGCGTTAAATATGAGGGTAAAATGAATTGAAGCGAAAATGTTAGGTACAAATAACATTTTAGTTCAGTGTACCTAACTATGTTTGATACTTGATGACATCTTCTGTCTTTGGTAACGGATTAAATAAAGGATTAGTATTGGATTACCGATTATATTAACCCTTTATGTGATACGCTATTATGGATAAACAAGGTGACAAAATAAGCCTATCACAAAAGCTTAAGGTAGACGTGTGTACTGAGCACTCTGCACAACCTTAAATAGGAAAAGTTTTCTTGATGAATACAAAAAATCGATATACCTTTTGCAAGTACAGTCAGATTTACCTCGGCCAAGTCTCTTTAAAAAAACTAATTTGTAACATAACCAAGTAATTGTTTGAATAGCGAATATTGAAGTGTGCAATTATGGCAATTATGTTCAACCATCTTAATAAAATGTTGTGTCTTTTTATTACAAATGTACTTCTATATTAATAGTTTCGCTAGTTTCAAATGATGAATGCCAAAATAATTTTTTAAAAATGTGATATTAAGTTTGAATAATGTTTAAGAAAAAATATTTAGTGAGGGCAAAGAAATATAAAAAATAAATTGAATCAAAGAGCAAATTTGACACAATAAAAACAATAATTCGTTGTCAATGTTAAAATACCAACTATAACTATTTATTAAGAATCAGTCTGTTTCAGATTCGATGACACGAATTTTACTTTTTAAAAATCTTTTTTGTTTGTATGAACATGTTACTATGGTTCGTATAAGGCTTACTTAATTATCATGAATTGGGGAGATGTATATTTTATAGTGACAATGTAAGACCGTTCTAGAAAACACAATTATAAATACACTCCTTAATAAATAATCAAAGACGAACATTCAATATCTTCAAAAGAAAATAACACTTAAAAAATATCATTTTAAACTTACCATCGAAACTAGTTCTTCCCAAAATATATCATAAAACTTTTAAAATCGAATTTTTATTATTTCAATCCTTGAAATTTAATCGCGAACCAAAAATGTTTTACGAATAACACAATCTGCTAGGTTTGAAGGTTGTCAAATATAACAAAAGAACATTTAACCAATGATTTGTCTCTTATCAGACGATAGGTATTTGGTTGCTCGGGTTTGAAAAGCAATGAATACAGTATTGTGCGCATTATTGAACATGCATTTAAAGCCAAAATTCATACGTTTATTATTTCATCATTTGGTAGACTAAGTCATATGATATGCATGATAAGTATGGGGTTAAAGCAAATCAAAAGATATTGAGCGTCTTCACATTTCATATACTGATTTGCCATAACTAGTAGATGACCCCTATTGATTTTGGGTCACTAGGTCAAAGGTCAATGTCAAAGGGGCCTTAAATGTCAGAATGGTTTCCGCTGATTATCATGAAAACTATTCATCGCAAAGTCTTCATATTTCACCCAAACTAGTTGATTATCTATTTTGAATTTTAGGTTACAAGGGTAAAGGTCAAGGTCACATGAGCCTTAAATGTCAGAATGGTTTCTGCAAATGGTAACTATTTATCACGAAATCTTTATATTTCAGATACTGATTGGTCATAATTATGAGATGACCCCTTTTGATTTTGGGGTCACTAGGTCAGGGTCAAGGTCACAAGGGTCTTAAATGTTAGAATGGTTTTGCTCATAATTATCTTACTTACAATTTATCAAAAAGTCTTTAAATTTATTTCAGATATTGATTGGTAAAAACATTGATTGATGGAATCACTAGTCAAAATGCCAAGGTCACAGTGGCCTTCAATGTTTGGATGATTACCGCTCATTATCTTGGTTACTATTTATCACAAAGTCTTCATATTTCACATACTGATTGGTCATTACTATGAAATGGTCAATATTGATTTTGGGGTCACCTTCACAAAAGTCAAGGTCACAGGGGCCTTAATGTCAGAATGGTTTAGCTTATTACCTAATTATTAATCACAAAGTCTACATATTTCACAAATTGATTGGTCATACCTATTAAATGACCCCTATTGATTTTGGAATCACTAGTTCAAAGGTCAAAACCACAGGGCCTTAAATTTTAGCATGGTTTCCGCTCATTATCTTGAAAGCTTTATATCACAAAGTCATCATATTTCACATACTGATTGGCCATAATTAGTACCTATTGATCTTGGGGTCACTAAGTCAAAGGTCAAGGTCAAATATGCCTTGAATGGTAGTATGGTTTCCGCTCATAATCTTGAAAGCTATTTACCAAAAAAGTCTTCATATTTCAACTATTGATTGGTCATTACCATTAAACGATCCCTATTGATTTTGGGGTCACTAGTTTAAAGGTCCAGGTCAAAAGGCCTTAAATTTTAGAATGGTTTCCGCTCATTATCTTGAAAACTATTTATCACAAAGTCTTCATATTTCACATACAGATTGGTCATTACTAGTACCTATTGATTTTTTGGTACTTAGTCTGAGTTCGGTTTCTGCTCATTATCTTGAAAGCTATTTATCACAAAGTCTCCATATTTCACATAATAATTAGTCATAACTAGTAGATGACCCCTATTGATTGTCGGGTCACTAGCTCAAAGGTCAAGGTCACCGGCGTCTTTAATGTCGGGATGTTTTTTTCTTATTATCTTGAGACTTTTTATCACAAAGATTTCATATTTCTCATATTGATTGTTTATTACAAGTAGATGTCCCCTATTGATATTCGGAGCACTATGTCAAAGGTCAAGGTCACAGGGGCCTTGAATGTCAGCATGGTTTCCGCTCATTATCATGAAAACAATTTATCAGAAAGTCTTCATAATACGCATATTTAATAACCATATAAAGAAGATGTCTCCTATCGATATTGGGATCACTAGAACAAAGGTCAAGGTCACAGTGGCTTTAAATGTAAATATGGTTTCTGCTTATTACCTTGAAAAATTTGATCACAAAGTCTTCATATTTCGTATGTTTATTAGTCATAATAAGCTCACTAGCTCAAAGGTCAAGCTCTTTATAACAGATATTGATGCTTTATAACTAGTAGGTCTTTATTTTTTATTTTTCCATAACATAACTGAATCCATTTATGGGAAGTAACTAGAAAAATATTACAAATAATGTGATTAAAGGGCTAGAAATGGGGGCATATGTGTCGTTCTACATTTCTTTTTCATGTAAGTGCCAATACAAGCAATGTCAGTATATACGGTGAACTTTACCGTTACCCATTGTATATAGATAAATATGTACGAACAATTAAATGTTGGTGCAAATTGATAAATACTGACAATATAATCATACGGAAAATAAGTTAATTTAAGTTTATCTGATTGTTATATTTAGAAACGTGACATCTTTACAGAATGTGTATTTATATTGTATCGATGATGTACAAATGCAAAATAAAATTATGTTTTTAGTCTGTACTATAGTTTCATGCGAGAATACTTATGATAAAAAGTTCTTAAAACAACCAAACCTTAGGCGATGAATAATTAAAATGGATAGCAAGACAATAGAATTTTCAAAACAATGATAGGAAACGAGGTTTTGTTGCAAAATGATAGACATACACAAAAACGGAATTTAGGTGATTAACAAACACACTTCACAAAGTACTATTATTGAATTAAGTTGCCCAATACATTTCAGTTTAATGTTTAGATAAAAATAAAGTTTGACTGATATATCTTAAGTCTATAACACCTTCCATGACAAAAATCTTTCAGGACTTCAACTTCATGAATTCACGATTTCAACTTCACAAGTTGAAATCGTGAATTCGTGAAGTTGAAGTCATGAATTCATTAAGTTGAATTCATGAAGTTGAGATCGTGAATTCATTAAGTTGAAAAAGTGAATTCATGAAGTTGAAATCGTAAATTGTTGAGGTTGAAATCGTATATTCGTGAAGTTGAATCGTGAATTCACGAAATCTAATTCGTGAAGTTGAAATCGTGAACTTTTGAAGTTGAAATCGTGAATTCATGAAGTTGAAATCGTAAATACGTGATTTCCGTATTTTGAAACGGGAATTCACGATGTTAAAATTGTGAGAGGTCATGAAGATGAAATAAAAAATTCATGAAGTTGAAATGACCCTACCAGTCTTTTGTAGACAACCCCACCTTATAATATTCTATAGCTGCAAAATAGCAGTGTGATTAAATAAACTATATTCGACTGAATTAGTCTTTACAATTTAAAATTATGTCTACAAAATTGTTATACCTAAGTGTCGTCTTCAGATAATTTCTAAACTTAAAAAAAAAACAATATAGAAAATATTTTATGAAAGCCTTTTTCATTCAAAATTGTCAAATCTTATGTCATTTCAAAATTACAATATCGTGTATTTATTTTGCTATAAACGTACGGATCGATACAATATCCTGACTATGTTTCAATGAATGATCGTCTATTAAATGCGTAGTTGTTTGAAATAACATATAATACAATTGTAATAGACAAAGGCTGTTTGTTAAATCACCGATGCAAGTGCGATCTTATCACATTTGATCAATGTAAAGAGATAGCATTTCACCGCTTTATAGACTGTTTAAACGTTTACCATAAATCAAATATATCTCAACTTTTTTTTAGTTCGTTTTCGTTTTAAGAATATTCGATTCCTTTAGGTCAGTGGTACGGTAGATAGGATACATTTGAGCATTTTTGTCTAAAAGGATGTGACAGATGCATCATGCATCTGGGGTTATTCTTTACCAATAAATCTTTAAAGTATTCATATATCTATAAAGAGTAGGTTTGGTATTAATCTTACGGAGCCCCTAAGGTGACATTCTCGACACTTTTCTCCCGGCATTTAATTCGTTTTTACGAAATATTAATTCGTAATTACGAAATATCAATTCGTTTTTACGAAATATTAATTCGTTTTTACGAAATATTATTTCGTTATTACGAAATATTAATTCGTTAAAACGAAATGTTATTTCGTAATTACGAAATATCAATTCGTTTTTACGAAATATTAATTCGTATTTACGAAATATTAATTCGTTTTTACGAAATGTTATTTCGTAATTACGAAATATTATTTCGTTGCTACGAAATATTAATTCGTAAAAACGAAATGTTATTTCGTAATTACGAAATATTAATTCGTTTTTACGAAATCTTATTTAAGGTCATTTTGAGCTTGATAACGAACTTATTAATCTCACAAATGGATCATTTACATGCCTTGATCAACTTTGCGATTATAAGCCGAATGGTTCGCAAGCTATTATATTTAAGTGAACAAGGTTTTTGTGTGAGAAGTCATTCTCTATTCAAAATGGTCTTTTTCCCCATTGTCAAATACATGTTCTTATCAGCAATGTTTTAATGTTTGAGGCAAAATTTTACGACATATATCTTTAAAACAGAAACATGCTATATTATTCCGTTCTTTTATCATATACATTAGTAAAACTGATGGGACGAGGGGTGTGTGTGTGTGTGGGGGGGTCCAGACTTTCACTAATCTAATCAAGTTAAAATGAATATTTCCCCACAATTTATTATTAGAAATGTCCGTGTTTGGATTTGAAGCACAGGACCCCCATTTTAAGTAAATTTTCCTAGCCCGTGTACTATCACGGCTGTGGCTCAACGCTATTGACATGCGATTATTTTAATTTATATACAATAGTGTTAAGTTATAAAACTTGGGGAGAAAAAAATCACTATTAATATTGAATTTACATGCCTTATATTCAGGATCTTAGTGTCATGGCCTTATTAATAAATATTACCAAAACTCTTTGAAACCCTAGAAATAATTTAATTCGTTTTTACGAAATATTGTTTCGTATTTACAAATTATTATTTCGTCATTTCGAATTAACATTTCGTTTTTACGAATAAATATTTCGTAATTACGAAAACATATTTCGTTATTACGAAATAATAGTTTGTAAAAACGAATTAGTGTTCGTAATTACGAATTAATATATCGTAATTACGAATTAATATTTCGTAATTACGAATTAATATTTCGTAAATACGAAATAATATTTCGTAAAAACGAATTAATATTTCGTTTTTACGAATTAATATTTCGTAATTACGAATTATTATTTCGTAAAAACGAATTAAATTCCGGGGAAAAAAGTGTGGAATATGTCATCTTAGGGGCTCCGTATAATCTCAACAAGTTTAAGACAGAAAAAGAATAAGTGGAATGTAAAACTTTAATTGAATCGATTTATATTTAATGTAACTATGTCACCATAAGCATGATTTAGATTTCGTTATGTAGAAAAATAACATTTTCATTAGGCCGTACACATAAAAGTGTGCTTAAAGGCAAGAATTATTGCTAATTTACAAATGTTTATGCAATAAATAGATACATTAATAATACTGGGACAACTACAAGCTACGACAATCAGGTTAAGATGTCAGAATTTCAGGTCTTAACAATATATTTGTCTGAATATTATCATTTGTTGTGAAGTCATTTTTTCTTCCAGTTAAAAATTACGATATTAAAGTGACATTATGCTCATATTTTCATAGTCAAGTTGAACATAATTGACTTGATATTTCAAAAGATTAACTGTAAAAATGGTGTTTGACCAACATTTGATATTGGAAAATGTTCAAGATAAAATTATAAATCTGTCTAAAATATAAAAAGAATGCCCCATTCTTTTTATAAACTGAGCGTTATAGGTAAATTTTAATGGATATTTACAGAAATTTTATTTGGATCTGTGCATTATTTATTATTTATGGGAAGTGAATTATTAAATTAAAAGGAATTATGACAAAATGAAAACTTTTTTTGATATACACCTGTTCACTCGCTATTATACCCTTGGATGGGCATAATGTCACTTTAATTTAACATGAGCTGGTACAATTTTGAAACATCCTCAGATGTGTTCATATGGTGGTTATCATGAAACCTTCAATGTGACACGTAAGTGCCATTGCATGAAAAGCGGCATATGGTCCCCAAGTAAAAAAATGCGTGTGCCCTAAACGAGAAAACGATTGGCGGAAATAAATAAAATGGAATTTTGAAAGGAGATCAGAGGTTATGAAGCCTGCATATCACAGATAAGACGTTAAAAGACAATTTTAATAAGCAGGCCACATATCCTAAGGGTGATTCAACAGTATTCAAGTGAGGAATACTGGAACCACCCAACAAGAAAATAGCCGAATGGAAATAACTAAATTACCAAACGCACAACAATAATGTCGTGCTGAATGATCTTTAAGGATCGGATATATAACATATACAAAACCTTTAGTTGACTGTTTGACGTCATAAGGTTATAAGATAAAAAAGTAAAAACAGTATATTGTCGATTGCCTGTGGCAAGTATTGAAACTTTGGCAACGCTAAGTTTATCATATTCTTTGTTACCGGTTAATACTGACGACATAGTTAATTATAACGTTGAACTCTTAAGAGAACATGTTACATGTATCAACGTAACTGAACATTTAGGAAAGATGCCAGAAATTCATACGTCATATATTGCAGGACATTCCTTAACAGAATGTTACAAATAAAATAAAATATCGGAGAGTTCTTCAAGTTAATGTTCTGTTTACTTGTTTATGTATACTTACCCACCTTGGCACTTTGACATTAGGCATATTTCATTAATTATTGACAAACATGTTTGGTGATATAACCAGCTATAAAACACAAGATGAGGCATATTTCGCTTAAGAATGACAAAACATACACTCATACAAGTAGCTTATATACTAGTCTTGTTTGCTTGTGAAAATCCTTGTTAATCTTTTTTCAGTCTGAATATGTATCCGAATTTTTCGGACATGTATATGTTCAATTGTTTGTTTATTTCCATGTGTAAATCCTTTAATACTGTGCTGAAGCATTATTGCACTATCTGAGCAAAGTCTTGTGTTGCCTGAGCATCATATAACTTGCTTAAAATCCATGTATTTATCTCGAATTGTTAGAAATTGTGTAAACACATTTCACTAGTTTTACATAGACGCCATTTTATTCGCAATGCATTGTGGTATTGTTGTTAGTTACCAAGCGTAAATCTACTACGCACAAGAGGAAACTCGATAATTTAAACCTGTCTAAGGTACATGATACTGTTATATAGTCTCTACTTTAAACCAGTAGCGTAGATTTTACCGAAATATATAGTCTCTACTTTAAACCGGTAGCGTAGACTTTACCGAGATGGCCATTATTTCTTGTAAATCAGTCTCTGTAAATTCCCTAAGACTGCAACTAATTTTACGGGTGATCAACCATTTCTTTGGGTGCACTTTGGTTGCAAACATACTGTTTTTGGGTTGCATTTACCTGCAACCATTTTCTGGGGTGATCAGTCAGTTTTGTGTGCATTTTGGTTGCGGTTGCAGATTTAGTATTAATAGGCTGGAATTGCCGCTTTTCGGGGAGTCATAAGTCAGAATTTGTAACGTAAAGCTACGCTCGCTTAAATTCTCAGTGGTCAAAATAAAAATAAGGTTACATTAAAAGTAAGCGGGCAATTTTTATCTAGAAATACATTTTTATTCACTGTAGAGTTTTGAAAAGCTGTTTTATTTATAACAAATATTATTTTTATGTATATACATATTTTATAATTGTCAGTGATAAACATTTCTGCTATTATTGTCACGGTTCACCACGGTTCACTGGTGCGCCATTTTGTTCTCGCGCGTATCCGTTATAAAAAGTAGAAGCATTGTGAATTATTTAAGTTTTAAGGCAACAGTTATAAAGAATTGTTAACACAAGTTTTAAGTTATATTTCTGATGCAAAGCAACTAGTTATATTAATAATAAGTACATTTGGTAATATATAATCATTAAAGAGTGAATTTCTCTTGTGTGAATTGCAAGATTTCATTAACAATTGAGTTTCTCTTGTTTGAATTGCATGATTACATTATCAATATGTGACAAACATTAGGAATTGGTTTAAATGCGCTAGAAATATTTCATGATTTACCGTTGATCTATAATCGTTGAGCTTAGTAATTTATTAAAAGTTATAAACTTAACAACGATTTTATCCTTTGTGATGTTTTATAATAAATAATAAGTATAGTTTAATATAACCAAATATATATTCAACGTAGCAGCAGCAGTGTCACATGTCAAATCATGACATACTTTAATAAATTAAAATCAAGACTTAGTACTTATTCGACTAAGTTAGCATCTTCACGCGCCCAGATTGTGACATATTGCATTAGGTGTTATAGCCAATTATGCGTGAAGACAGCAACTTCACGTACCTAGATTGTGACATATTTTATGGTGGCAGCCAAGTTGGATCTGTTGAAATAACTGTTTCGAGTCCACGATATTTTTAGATACAATAGACCGTAGAGAGGCGACATGAATAACCCAATGCCAATCGATAGTGAGGGTATAATCTCCTTCTTACCGGACGAAGAAGTTCAGTAGGCCAACGAACATCATATAGCTTTGACAGCCGATGAAAGGTCAGAGGTAATGCCATTTATAAGCAATAGGTTCGATTCACATGATTGTGCGCAAGACAATAGTAGCGTAAGAGCTATTGGTCAAATGGTTGAGATGGTGAGTGGCATGTAAAGTCTCCTTTAAGAGGTTGTAAGTGAGCTTCGGGAGCTCAAGCAGCCACAACAAGTTGAAAGTTCAACCGAAACCAGAAGGTTTGAACACAATGCTCGGAATGATAGGGCTATGCCAGAAAATAGACAGTTGTCACCTAACGCTGAGGTTTTCCGACCAAGGGCTTATTGGACAGGTAGTAAGGAAAATGGATTATCAAACCAACAGTCTTTTAGAGGTCATAGGTTAGATTAAAACCTTACTGGGGCAATTACGGGGACAGTTGTACAACCAATAAACAGTGACCCATATGTTTACCTGGTGAGGGATGAATTCCGTTGCCATGGAAACCAGCGTCAAAATATAAGATAACCTAGCAATGAATACTTTGATGGCCCACACAATATAAATGTTTATGACAGAAATGACCACCAGACGTTTTATTCCCATTTGCCAGATGTTAGATTTACCAGGGGCGATTGCTGCAATAGCACCCCACCCAACTACAGTGTAACTTCCGAATTCCGGAAATTCTGAAATCCGGAAACTTCTGAAAACATTTTTCATGGTTTCTGTTTTCTATATAATAAGTACTTCTGAATTCCGGAACTTCTAAATTCTGTATTCTGGTCGAATTCTGAAACGAATTTCTGGTAAAATTTGGGTTATATGAATTCAAATTTACTTCCAAAATCCGGAAATTGAAAAAGGTGTGAATGAATATTAAAATTGAGAAATTGAACGTGTCAGTATCTTCCAATTAGCAGAAACCATTTATCTTGTCACCTGTTAGAATCTCAACCTGTCAAGCATGTCAAACACTTGATTAAAGTGTGAAAATTTAAAAAAATGAGAAGTATAACGTGATGATAAACAATAAATTACAGGTTAATAGCTGGTACAACATGAAATATTGAACTGAATAATTATACATTATGATTTAGTATAAACAGATTCAGTTGAAGGTGATAATGAAATTTAACATACAATGTACATGTAGTAATAAACTTTTTAAAAGTCCAATAATTCTTAAATTT
The DNA here is from genome assembly GCF_026571515.1 of Ruditapes philippinarum. NCBI lineage: Eukaryota > Metazoa > Mollusca > Bivalvia > Venerida > Veneridae > Ruditapes > Ruditapes philippinarum. The sequence continues at coordinate 98,611 of NW_026866535.1, read as the reverse complement.
TATGAATTAAGTCAGCTTCATATATCTTTGATCATGTCACACTGTAACAATTGATGTTTAATGTTTCTACTTGTTCAGATAATCCCAAACTTCTGAATTCTGAAAACTTCCAAATTCCGAACCTTTTGGATCGTCCCACAGGTGTTCGGTTTTCAGAAGTTACACTGTACATGCACAAAGGTTCCCGAGATGTCAATCATGTAAAATTTCCATCTTTCGCTTGAAAGGAAGATTGAGTGGTTTTGATCACTCGCTTTGAAACAATTGCAGAGAGAATTGGATGGAATGAGAATGACAAACTAGATCCACTTTTACCGAAAGTGGAAGGTCAAGCGGCCGAGTTTGTTTTTTCACAATTACACCCGGCAGCCTTGCGAAACTACAACGTGCTGAAGACCGAGACGGATAACTGATACAGGGTCATAGAAACCCATAAACTGTATGCCTCCAGGTTCAGTAGGAGATCTCAAAAGGTAGGCGAGACAGCAGAAGAGTATGCGGCAGAGTTGAAAGTGCTAAATGACAGAGCACATAGTTTCCGCGACCGAAAGACAAGGGATTAAGACTTGGTCAGACGTTTCTTGGATGGCTTAAGGGATGATGACATTCGGTTCGAGGTTTAGTACAACAAGGAACCTGAGACTATAGATGATGCGGTATTCCAGGTGGTGAACTATATTCACACGCGTAATCTTAGAGACCTGAGGTCAAAAGAAAACATCAGATGTACTAGCGAAGCAAGGATAACAACAGATAAAGTTGAAACTAGGAAAGAGAGATAAAACAAACACATGTCAATGAACCTAAGATTTCGTACCAGCAGCCAAATAAGATTTATGACACAGGCCTAGCGATAGAAATGACAAATGATGATGAGCAAAAAGGCTATCTAAAAACAAATTTTACACCGACTACAAAAGGTTAAAAAACATTTTGTCGCGAACAAGCTACGAAGACAAAACAAGGCCGAAAAAAGAATACTTTAGTTGCCACGAACTTGGACATTTTGCGCGCGACTGCCCGGAGAAGTCAGACCGTCAGAATGACAAAAATGGACACCAACAGAGTGACAAGTCGGAGCATTACAGAAAACCTTTAAAATACAATGGACCGTCTCTTGTGGCCGAAGGGCGGTCCAGCAGGATGTAGAAAATGTTGAAGGCCAGAACAAATTGAATGCCATATCCACGAAGGTCTACAACAAGATTGCTGTTGAGAAACAGCCAAATTTAGAGAGTTCATCATGCCTAGTAAGTGGTGGGTTGCCAATCCAAGGTTATTGGAAAGGACATTTCATTATTCGCCTGGGGATGCACTTATGGTCCATAGAGGCTGTAGTTGCCGACATAGAGGACGAGGCGTGATTGGGTTATGATGTACTTGAAGGGGATAGCCAAGGAGCTGACATTTTACTTAGCCAGAATAAAATCATCTTGAACGGCGTAGAAATCCCTTTCTTTCAAGTAGGGTGAAACCATACAATTAAGAGAGTAGTGATGACTAATGATGCGCAAATTCTGGGTAGGTTTATAAAATACAAAACGAAATTTTGTTTCAAACAAAATTGTCAGATAAACAAAAAATACAAGATTGCATCAAGATAGAGAAAACAGGCAAAGACATGGATTGTAACTGGTTGTGTTTTCATAAATCTTGTGAAAACATTTGTTTATAATGGTTGCATGCATATCCATCATTCATATCCATCATTATTTGACACATTAAAATTACCATTCTTCCTTTATATGAATTTTACTCAGAATAGTATACAAAACATTGTCATTTACATGCACGTGCATACCATATATATTCATTTAAACGCATGTTAAACATTAATCAACATATTCATTTGATAAAGACTTAGTGTATTTCTAAGATGTTTGACCTGAACATTAGCAACAGTATCATATCAAATCACAAAAGAGCCGAAAAGTGAACTTAACCCAATACGCATTTAACTAAAAATCGCAGAGAGATACCCGGTGATTTATTTTTTAAAACACAATTATAACATATCATTCTTTTTTAAGAATTTGGTTTATAAATTAACATGATTTATATGCACACATAGAATTCATCGACAAATTTATCACGATATTTCATAGTATGCTCAAAAAAATAAATAAAAAAGAAGGATACAAAGCATAAGAATAGAGAATATAAGAATTCCTAAAGAAAGCCCAGGACGGCAAATTGAAAACTTTTCAGACTCGGTTTTATTTACTATAGCCTGTTCATGGACGGTACTGTTAAGAGCAAACTATTGTCCACGCCCCCTACCATTGGCTTAAGCAGAATTTAACATTTAGACATAAAAAGATAAAAGTTTTAATAGAGAAACATCCGCAGATGTGCTTGGTACTATTTACAATACATCCTTCGTAAAAAAGTATTTTCCTGCAATAGTTCATTTTGGTAATTCTTGGCTTCATTTAGAAATTTGGCAAAGAAACTTTTTGATTAAAGGGCAAAAAATTGGCCTTAGATATCTATAACGTATATTTTTTAATCTTTAACAGTTCTCCATAAACAGGCAAATATTAAACTCCCAAAATATTTATGCAAAATCCGATATCCAGCTGGTCGATTTCCTTCTTTTTATAAGAACCACATAATAATATGGAACAACAGTACAATCAAATAAATGCAATTTAGTTTTGATATCTAATTTGATTCAAATGAATATAAAAGCTCTTAACGCTTGGTCAGACAAAATCACAACTCTTGCTTCTAAAGTACCAGTATGTACGAATTTAACACTAACATAAGTGAAAGTATCTACCCGATCAATCTACACACACCCATACTAAACTGTGGCTATTTTGGTAATGTGTTTTAATGCTATCAAAACATAGCTGGAGAAGGTTAGCACAGTTCTAAAAATATATGTTGTTTAAATAATTGTTAAAGAGCATGTAACATGCTTATCACCTGAAGAAATGAATGTTTTGAATATAAAATTATGAGAAATAATAAGTAAGAAAAGGTAAATCAGTAGAGCTTTTCTTATTGCTAAAAATCCGTTATTTAAGCATATACTTGTTTTTCTAACATCGAGGAATGCTTTTCTATGTAGAACATTTTTCTTATCATTAAAGATGCAGTTTAGATACGAAAAAGCTCTGAATGACGTTGCTAGAACTTTAACGCAATGTCATTATGTTTTTTTTTTAAATATTTCTATACATTCAAATGAGATCGAGCCACCGATAAGGTGTTTGCGCAATCAGGAATGTAATGAAGCCAACCCAACCATTCAGTTAGAATAGGTATTGTGCAATTATGCCAATTGATGTTGATAGTAAAATTTAAAGAATCTTCAAATTGTTGGAGATAGTATCTGCTATATTCGTATATCTGTAAAAAGTATAAAATGTGTCATTTTCAATTACTTCTTCATCACTAATTGGACTTTCAAGAGAAAAAACCAATGTTCTTCTTAATGATTTCCTATGTGTAAAATGCTTTATTTGATTATTGCTAGATTATTAATATTTGATTTGTTTTTGGAACTTGGTTTCTCAATGTGTTTTCTTATATTGGTTTTCGCCGATGTGGTACGTCAACCATTCATCCTTTTGTTCAATGTTTACAGTAACTTTTACATCGTGTTGAATTGCTTTGGCAAAATTCACTTCTTGCTATATGCAACACTTAAACATTTTATAAACATGATGGAAGTAATTTATATTAACTAATGTCACTTTGTCTATTAATGAATATTAATGGCAAGTTTTCCATAATATCACCAATGATTGAATGGTTGGGTTGGCTAAATTATATTCGCGAGGGTTTTTTTCTAATTGCAGATGGCGCCAGCACAGTTTTGATGGCTCGATCACATTTGAATAAATGTTAATATTTTATTTTTAGCCTAGTTCTGTGAAGTATTATTTGTGTTGAGCCAAAGGGGGTGTTAGTGCAATGTTACATAGACGGTTAAATTGGTCAACATTACTTTATTCGTATAAATAACTAAAAACGTGTTATGTGAGTTGATATTTGACAAAACTCTTGCAACTTCATGTTGGGGTATTTCGTATTGATATTGCATCCAAAATGATGAGAAAAATGTTCTGCATGGTATAGCAGTTTTCGATTTTTAAAAATTAACACGCATCTTCTTTTAAAGTCGGGTGTTTTTAGAAAATATGTAAATCTTTTTCAGCGTTTATGGCTATCATATAAATAAATCACCAACATGTGAAAGAGCCACCGTTTAGTAGGGGTAGGGATGTAACAGATTTTGATTTAACTTGTGCCTGATAGCTGAATGATAAGGAGTACAATATCGTCTGCAAGCAAAAGGACGTACACTGGAACCAATATAAGGTCATTTTCTTTCATACTGTAAAGCTCTGCATTATTAGTGATATCGTTTAAAGATAAAATAACCAACAAAGGAGAAATGAATGTAAATCCCCTCGCATTTGGCCTGTGGTGACATGAAACAAATATCGGAAATTGGCATCATTGGATTAGATTAGACACATTTTAATTTTACTAAAATAATTTTAATCATGGATATTATCTTAAAGCTAATATCTTATTTAAGTTATTGTTTCCATTAAGCGTGGCGAATATCTGTATCAAACGCATTTTCATAATTAGTAAATATACACCATAGTTTAGAAGTGACAAACGGGCTTAATGTATCATTGAGTGAAGAATAAAAAGTGCATACTTAGTAGAGTGGCCCTCGCGAAATCCGAACTGAGAGTCCATAAACATGTGCTATTTTTGCAACATTTGTAAATCCAAATTCATAAGAACAATAGTTATTCTTCTATAATGAGAGGAAGTGCATTGTTGGCATGGATAAAATATACCCTTTGCGCCAATCATTTGGGTAAAGTCCATATCAAATAAATGTGTTAGAAATAATACACAAATATGATAAAATAAACTTTTAAGCCCAATACAATTGTATTTGTTAAGATCAAAACTCTTATTCTTTTTAAATTTAAGAAGTTAAAAATATTACTTCACCACTAAAAAGTGTGTTAAGTTCTCTTATATGTAAGCGCTCTAAGTGAAGACAGTTAAGAATGTCTTATCAGAATTCATACCAAAATTCTCAGAAATATTGGTAAAATGCTGAACACAGATATGAATATTAATTTCATTGTTACATAATTTGCTTCTAGATTATGAATTTCGATATATATTCAAGAAATGTAGGTGACGTCTTGCTCAAAGATGAACTTTTGGATATGTTTGTCAAATGGTGTTTGATATCCACATAATATAAACAATATTGGTAAAAACAAAACAGTTTCTAAATAATTGTTGTATTCTGTACGTGAACCTTACAAACATTTTGACTGACCTGCCCAAAATATCAAAAACTAGAACAATGAAGTCTTAATACACAAAACTGAAATCTTAAGTTCTTAATTCCTAAGAACAATGTATAATTACATACAATTTGAGAGCGGACACAAATGTGGCTTTGATTTTAGACATATCCAAATTTAAGCATATCCGAGTACTGTGAAACCTCTTTAAAATATGCATGTGGAACTGTATTTAAACAAACCTGCAATATATGTCATTATATACATAAAGTAATGATGAAGTAAAAAAAAAATAATAATAAAACTAACATTGATTTATATTTTTGTATCCTTTTAGAGCATCATCTTTATTTAAGCAAAAATCGTCTGCACTATTATTATTTTCTTTGTTTGATTGGGTTTTACGTCACAACGACACAGTATTAAATTGCAAAGTGTCATCAAGGGACTTGACTCGAATCATTTGATTTCTTATTGTTATAACCACGGTCAATTAAGAATGTCATTTGAAAGGTATTGTGATTTTGATATATATATTTATATATTGTAAAGTTGCAAAATATCTTGAAAGGAAAGATTTAGCCTATATTTCTATAACATGTTACCATGGCAACCATGAAAACTGATGGAAATTTCAATGTATTTTCAAACATCACATGTTTGTATTTATTTCAGAGATAACAAGTAAGTCTACAACGTGGAAAAAACACAATAAATTGGGAAATCAATCATAAGAAATATACGCACTCTTAGAGATGTAAATTTTAGCTGAATTAAATTATACCCCACCCGTTTAAAATCACAATGCGTCCATAGGAAAAGTGTCAATAAACATTAAAATTGTCATAAATGATAAGAGGTGAAGTTGTTGTTTTTTTTTTTGCACAAAAGTACAATATTGACATAAACATTGAGATATGTTGTCATGGAAATGAAAATTTATATCAAATTTAATTTTTAGGTCATTTTGTATACATTTTCCATGATATTCCTTCAAATATTTTATATTTCTCCTAAACAAGTAGAAAAAAAACAATTTATTTACAGTCAACATGTATTTCCTATCATATTTATATGTGAAGACAAAAGTGTCTTAGAAATTCTTGAAACAAATGGCCAAATAATGATAATTACTGTTTTTGTGGAATTTTGGCGGCCGTCTTGGACGCCATCTTTGATTTCTTGATTATCCGACCATTTGGGTTAAAATGAAATACTGTTTCGTATTTTACGAACCCTTGTGAACATTTTGGTATATAAAACTTTTTGTTCCTAGAAATAGACTGGTTGACCCCCAAAATATTTATGATTTACTAGTTCATTTCCTACACTAACTGTGATGCCTTGTCCAGATTTGAGAACCCAAGATATTGCAGTTGTAGTAGTGTGGACATTAGCAAGCCCCTTAAATGTGGCCCATGTTAAAGTGTCACAGAAGACCATATAAATATTGGCTAAGACAAATGCGGATACCTGTGCTGCCGAGGGGAACTAATATAAAACTTAAGAAAGGTAAATGAAGGTGCCAGCACCTCAACCGAGCATAGCAGTGAAGACAAGGCTAATACAAAGGAGGTCGATAGAAACCGAAGAGGGAACAACTGGCTTAGCCTTCAGTTAAAAGAAAATCGTCGCTTGAAAACTGTAATGTTCTATCTCCAAATTTTCCAAAAACAAGTTAAATACACAATTTTGTCCGTAATGGACTGTTCTATCTGCTTGGCATGTTATATTAGTGTTTCAGAGTTTCATAAATAAATTACAACGAAACCATCCTGTTCTATCTCCACAAATTTAGTATGTCTTGATAATTAGACTGTTCTAACTTACTGGACTAATCAAATCATCGATAAATCTCACGTGACCTGTGGGATATATGCAACATACTGTTCTAAATCCAAAATTATCGTATCAAAACATAGCATCAAATCACGTGATAGCAGGACACCCGCCATGTTGTACGAAACATTTTGAGTTAGATGGTTTGTTGTTTATTTCATATATTAATACTTAATATAAGTATTGAATGATATAATATATTCATTTATTCCCTCCAATCATTGACATTTTAGTATTAAGTCCTGCAAATTTACTGCATGTGATTAAACAACAAGCAAAACTGGTCATGATTTGAAAGTAATTTCGGATGTGTATATTCGGATAGAAACAACTGTGATCATACAATTTCATCAAACACATTCGTAAAAAAGAAAATTTGTTATAGGTTCTAAAGTTTCTTTAACGTAAGGTACATTCTGTCTCAGAAACCAATTATTTATCTTTATGACAGACACATATGACTGTACTCATTGCCAATATGATACAAAAGCATAAGATGGTTTAGGTTACTGACCAATGTGGAATATTTTGGAAACTATAACAGAACTCCAATCAGGCTTTTGAGAGATTAAGATAAAAGCATTTCTTGGGCAAAAAAGGCCTTTAAGAAAATTTATAGATATTATACGTTTACATATAATACATGTTTTCGAATGCGTTAATGTTATATAACTAAAAGATTGCTTTAAAGTAAACACATTTTATACCAAAGACAGAAGGAAGAAAAATATTCTTATACGTATATTTTGTTTGCTTTGTAATTTGTCTTTGAATTTCTAAATGAATATTTATATAGCGTTATGTTTGTAATGTTTTTGTACACGAACAGTCTTTAAATATGACATTTTTCAAATATAAGTCATGCCTGTTCCACCTTTAAGGTCTTGTCTAGCAGATATGTTTTCATTCCCTATTTAAGATATAGAAACATTTTTTTACATACCTTCAATTATAAGAACTTCTTATTAACACGAACAGAACGTGTAAAGCGCATAACAAAATAATTACTAATATTTCATACTTTTTGAAGGAATTTGAATTTGACCATCTTTTGAATTTTCATAAAAAAATCTTGAAAGATTTTTCCAGCATTCTAGAAAATTGGAAAGTTTTCTTTTCCCGTCGGCTATAGCTTTCTTTTCCAGACATTGAATCACTTTGAATGTGGCCAAAGTTATAAAAATAGATAAAATGTCTACAAAATTTATGTGGGTATTTTATCTTTATTTATTTAAATTATTTGTTTAAATGTCATTTTATTATGTAATGGATTTAAGGAGTTTAATCAGATTTCGAATCTCATAGTTCATGTACTTAGATACATATGGTCTAAGAAATAGTGTAGTGTCAAAGTCAACTAATCAAGGGATAATTAGCCGAGAGCATTTTGGCAGCCTTTTAAAGAGAAAACATACTGTTTTATATGATATAAATCAATTCAACTTAAAAGACATAATGTTCTAAGTCACATTGCACACTCTGATTTTAACAATTTTTGAAAAAAGTTACAAGGACTGTTCTATCTCCAAATGTTTTTTTTAGGTTTTTAAGCAAGGAAATATTAAAATCCACATATCGTTAACGATATTGAGATGTTCTCTCGACATCACGTTTAGTAGTTTTTAAATTTTCAAAATCCGACAATAAATAAAAAAAGTTATGCAATACTAAATCTTTACATGCTTTTTTCTCAAAAACAACAAATTGGCACTTAGAACAAAACGTTTTTCAAGCGACGAAATGTTGGCAAAACACAGAGATAAGACCCTGATATTACAATGCTGATCGAAGCACTGGAAACTGGAGAAAAGCCAGCAAGCGAGGTCATGACGTTGAAAAGTCAAGCCATAATGCACTATTGGACAATCTATGATACTTAAGTTTTGAAGAACAATGTGCTGTACAAGGCGTTTTGCAAAAAAGACGGCACCGATAAATATATGCAGATGATCTTACCACATTGTCATATACAAACTATAATGCAACTAGCTCATGACTCACTTGTCGGAGGTCATCTTGGAATTAAGAAGTCAAAAGCTCGCATCCATACTCACTACTATTGGTTTAGAATGAAAGAGGATATAGGACTTTATATCCAACGTTGTGATGTCTGCGCAGCAGACAGGAATACGCAACAGCCATCAATAGCCCCACTTGGTCGGCTTGCTGCAGGGGCACCATGGGACCTTTTAGCTGTCGACTATGTTTGTTCATTCCCAGTAACCCCCGTAACAGATATGATTTGGTGCTGACTGACCACTTTTCAAAGTACGCAGAGATCATTGCTGTGCCCAATCAAGTGGCAAAAGAATGTGCTGCGCGCATACTGGATGAAGTCATTTCAGGATGGGGTACGCCGTTGGTGCTCCACTCTGACCAAGGCCCTACGTTTGAGAGCAAAGTATTAAAGTCCTTGTGCTCTATTCTTCAAATAATGAATTCAAGATGTAGTGCCAGGAATACGAGAGGTAACGGCTAAGCTGAAAGATTTGTTAAAACACTAGTTGCGATGGTTAAAGCATATCTTGTCGGGGAGCAGAATCAATGGGATCTTAATTTGGGTTGTCTGGTGGGTGCAAAAAGGTCGACACCGAATGAAGCCGCCAAAATGTCTACAAATCTACTTGCCATCGGCCAAGAAATTCGTATGCCAGCTGACTTAATATTTGAAAAGTGAGAGTTGTGAATCAAGACACAGGGAACTTCTGAGACTTTGCCATTGGCCTCAAAGAGAAAATATTGCGCTTCCATGAGGTAGCAAGGCGAAACCTTGCCTTGAACGCAAAAAGAAACAAACATAAAACACAAAGATGTCTTTGTAAAAAAACATATGATGACCCTTATATGTCAAAGTGAAGCTGTCAAAAATAAACTTTGTCCTACAACTTGATGGAAAGGGGACGGAAAGAATTGTTCATCATATCAAGCTTAAGCTGTACAAAGGACTGAACCAATCTAGATGGGTCAGACAACTAGTGACAAAATTTAAAGGCAAGCCAGGCGAATAGCAATAAATCAGTCGGTGCATTTTTTTGTCATCGAGCATGTTGTATGTGTTATAGAATTCGTGTTGATTTCTATTGTTTCGTTAACTATAATTAATGGTTTATGATTATTGTTTTGCAGTGTTAATTACTCGAAGTAAGAAATCTTCTGAAATGTGATTTTGTTTGTCATTTTGTCATGATAACATTTGTTTAACCTAGAGAAAACCCGTTGTCTGGCAATATACATAGAAACATGCAGATGGGCGAATTGCCTAAAACAATTATAGTTGATTAATTAGAAATGACATTTTGTAAAGCAAAGTCTGTAATGAACTTATTTATTATGGTTGCATAGTCAAACAGCATACATTGTGCTAGTGGTAAGTCAGGAAGCGTGGTAAGCTGAGAGAGACTAATCAAATTGGTGCCTTCTGGGTGTCCTGCTTGGGTGTGTCCGGGGGCAGCGTCCTGTGAACGTTGCCTTCGCCTTGTTGATCTTTGTTCTTGTTATTTTAGTAACAACAGGCGCGACATTGTGTTTTTTATGAAATCGCATTGAGTAGATAGAAGTTACAGTATTCGATTTAGTATATACCTACCATAGCAGCGAGCTTTACCGTTAATAAACATGTTACTTAGAGGGAAATACACGTCCAGGCTAAACAGTGACCGTGAGAGTAGGGGTGTCAGCCGAATGGATGGGCATATCAGTGCAAGCATTGCTTCAATATCGATAGGAGAGGGCGTATAATTTCACACATCCTCAAGGACCATGTGCCACTTGCTAGGGCACCAAACCATTGCACTTTATGCTCTTCAGATGTACAGAGGGGTAGTCACTTCAGAACCACCTCATAGTTACTCGATGTACAAAGAGGAGAAACTGATGGAAACACCAGATAACACTGAGGTTTTGGTGAAGGCCTCAGAACCCTATTGAGTAGGAGACGAATATATGGCACAACTCGGTCAGGAAGAGTCAGCACGGTGGTATGAGCGGCAGAGTAAGGGGACACCCGAGGGTAACCAAGACGACAGCGAGGGCCTCTACGAAGACAATGAAGATGTAGTCGTTGCAGACGGTAGAACTTTTACACGGTGGCTGGTCAATGACGAAAACCACAACTTTGCTGGAGCGCCAAAGAGAATGACCGGTAACATGTCATGTGTGGGACAGGCTCGTACTCTAGCAGCATAGTTGCCGTCGTATCCACGGACACAGCTTTTCGGTTCAGGTCTCCCATCAGCTTTAATGCAGTAAGAGCTTAGTCAACGCAAAGTGTCTGCTGGTTTCCCTTTAGTCACTTGTGGTAAAACCGGTATCTATTCCACAATTGCCTCCACTTTTCCTTCTAGGGTACTGCATCTTCCAGACGTTAGTATGGGTTCAAACCGAGACCTTATTACATCAAATAACCAGGGGTATGTTGCACAAAAGGCCAAGCTTCTATTGACACAGAGATCTGCAGAACAGTCTAAGACGGCAAAGGGAATATCTCAGCTTCCTGACCTAACTGAGGACTTGAAGTGCCCAATTGTCAATTTAAATGAGGCGAAGGGTTCCACTGGTATAACTACCAGCCTGTCATACCCAGCTGTAGGTGAAAGTGCGAGTCGCCAAAAGTAAGAGACGGTTCAAAATGTTGTGATCAGTACTGGCAAGCTTCTGTTCACGCCAAATACGTCAGCAAAGTCATCATGAGGAACCCCGGTGCAAGATGATCTTCAGATTCTAGTGACTGATGTGTTCGACCTTTTATACCAGGAAGCCTTTGATCTGAACAACCAGAGTTGTACAGCTACAGTTGAAAGAGAAACCACAAAAGAAAGAGTGACGCAGTCATGCAAAGTGCCTTAAAGCATCAAAGAGGAGCACCCGTTGAACATAAAGTTCCAACCGTAGAATGAGTTGACCACAGCTGAGGCCATAATGGAAGCCGCGAAATTGATCTGCAAGGCATTGGATGACCAGACTCGCGCTGGACGATGCTCAGAGAAGGCCTCATTGAGGATGATGGATCTTCTCGAAAGGATCGAGACGAAATTGACGAAAATGGAGCGAACAATAGCGTCAAGTTCTAGAGAAGAAACATCAATAGATGTTGACGAAGAGATCAATAACAACAAAGGAGAATGCGGTAGTGGAACAGAAGAATAGCGGGTAAGGGAAAATTGACACTAGTAAAAGGAGAGAGCCGTTAAAGAGTATCATTCACCAGGTAAAGAGGAAGAAGTGAAGAAGAACATTAGGCTATCTAAGAACATGTTGTTTTGTTGAAATTGTCATCAGAATAATTTCTATGTACCGCTCGCTTTGCCGAGTCCACGTGCAGCCATTCAATGGTTAGGGCAGTGTGCGGATAAATCGTCCGAAAACCTTAAGCGGGCCAACTTGATGCTAGTCAAGGTTGTAAGGCATCGAGAGGGTAGGATAAGGGTCATTCTAAGAACAAAATCATTAATGAAGACGTTTTCTCAAGTTATGTGAAGAAACGAACTGTTAAATTTTTTATCAGGACTTTTAATATTGTGAACAAGTTCATTATGACAAGTGTTATTTTACAAGTCTCGATATAGTTCAAGTCAATTTATTGGTATTGCAACAGGAGTTTAGCCATTGAAACAAGGGGGTGTTGTAGAGTTCTACAAGTTTATGTTATGTATACTTACCAACCTGTGCACTTTGGGATTAGGCATATTTCATTAATTCTTGACAAACATGTTTGGTGACATAACCAGCTATAAAACACAAGGTGAGGCATATTTTGCTTAAGAATGACATAACATACACTTATACAAGTAACGTGTATACTAATCTTGTTTGTACATGATTGTAGAAATCCTTGTCAATCCTTTATTTCAGTCTAAATATGTATCTGAATTTTTCGGACATGTATATGTTCAACCGTTTGTTTATTTCCTTGTGTATTTCCTTTGATATTGTGCTCAAGCATTATTGCACTTTCTGAGCAGCAAAGTTTTGTGTTTCTTTAGCATCTTGTAACACTAAGATGGCGGTATGTCTTAAAATAGTAGAGTCATAACCCCTTTTAACAAGAGCCACCGCCGGGCGGGGGCAACGCTCGACTTTTTGCTTTCTCTTAAAGCAAACAAAGAAATATTTGAACAAAATCTTAACGTTTTCTTTTTATATTAAAATTAATCGGTCTGTTATGTCAAATTATTTTTGTCTATACATTTTGTATATATAATATACTAATTTATATATATATATAAATAGAAACACACAATTCTATAAATAGAAAATTCTATAAATAGAAACACACAATTCTATAAGTAGAAAATTCTATAAATAGATACACGTGTTGAAGTCACTTGGTGACACGTAGTGTTGTCCCGTTGTGGAGACACGTGGTGGAGTCAGGTTCACGTGGTGGAGTCACGAGGCGGAGTCACGTGGTGGAAACACGTGGTGGAGTCACGAGGTGGAGTCAGGTGCTGGACTCACGAGGTGGAGTCACGTAGTAAAGTCACGTGGTGGTGTCACGTGGTGCAGTCACCATAAACAACAAGGTCTTGTCCTTAAGTATGTGAAGTTGATCCATTCAATAATAGCAAAAATACAGCCAGTTTTAGCCAAATCAATGAAAATTTCAATAATTTGAACTTCAAAGTCAATGTCAAGGTCTGTCAGGTTATTTTTAGCTCGACTTTTTTTTTGAAAAAAAGTAGAGGTATTGTTATAGTCGGGTCGGCGTTGCCGTTGCCGTTGCCGTTGCCGATGCCGTTGCCGTTGCCGTTCCCGTTCCCGTTCGCAAACTTGTACCTGGATCATAACTTTTTTATTTCTTGGTGTATTGTCTTCATACTTGGCCACAACAACCCTTGGGACAAGACCTTAGTAGACCACACTAACCTTGACCTTCATCCATAAATGACCTTGACCTTCAAGGTTAAAAGTCCAATTTTTGCTTGTTCGTGCTGTTATTGGCTGTAACTTTGTTATTTTTGAATGGATTGTCTTCAAACTTGAACATGATAATTTTCAAGGATATCCCTTAAAAATAACCAGCCAGACCTTGACCTTCACTCATAAATGACCTTGACTTTGATGGTCAAATTATTGAAATTTTCATTTTTTGGCTATTATTGGCTGTAACTTTGTTATTTTTGAATGGATTGTCTTCAAACTTGAACATGATTATCTTCAGGGATATCCCTTAAAAATAACTAGACGGACCTTGACGTTCACTTATAAGTGACCTTGACTTTGAAGGTCAAATTATTGAAATATTCATTTTTTTGGCTATCATTGGCTTTAACCTTGTTATTTTTGAATGGATTGTCTTGAAACTTGAACATAATAATCTTCAAAGATAACTGTTAAAAATATACCGAAAGACCTTGACCTACACTCATTAATGACATTGTCTTTGAAGGTCAAATTATTGAAATTTTCATTGTTTTGGCGGTAACTGACTGTAACTTTGCTATTATTGAAGGGATCAACTTCATATTATAACAGAACAGATCCATCCTCATCATCATCATCATCATCATCATCAACAACAACATATTTATAGAATTGCGAAATGTTTCCATTTATAGAATTGCGTAATGTTTCTATTAATAGAAATTGTGTAATGTTTCTATTTATGGAAATTGAGTAATGTTTTTATTTATGGAAATTGCGTAATGTTTCTATTTATGGAAATTGCGTAATGTTTCTATTTATGGAAATTGCGTAATGTTTCTATTTATGGAAATTGCGTAATGTTTCTATTTTTAGAAATTGCGTAATGTTTCTATTTTAAAAATTGCGTAATGTTTCTATTTTTAGAAATTGCGTAATGTTTCTATTTTTAGAAATTGCGTTATATTTCTATTTTTAGTAATTGCGTAATGTTTCTATTTTTAGAAATTGCGTAATTTTTCTATTTTTAGAAATTGCGTAATGTTTCTTTTTTAGAAATTGATGTTTGTATTTTTAGAAATTGCGTAATGATTCTATTTTTAGAAATTGCGTAATGTTTCTATTTTTAGTAATTGCGTAATGTTTCTATTTTTAGAAATTGCGTAATGTTTCTATTTTTAGAAATAGCGTAATGTTATTATTTTTAGAAATTGCGTAATGTTTCTATTTTTAGAAATTGATGTTTCTATTTTTAGAAATTGCGTAATGTTTCTATTTTTAGAAATTGCGTAATGTTTCTATTTTTAGAAATTGCGTAATGTTTCTATTTTTAGAAATTGCGTAATGTTTCTATTTTTAGAAATTGCGTAATGTTTCTATTTTTGGAAATTGCGTAATGTTGCTATTTTTAGAAATTGCATAATGTTTCTATTTTTAGAAATTGCGTAATGTTTCTATTTTTAGAAATTGCGTAATGTTTCTTTTTTAGAAATTGCGTAATGTTTCTATTTTTAGAAATTGCGTAATGTTTCTATTTTTAGAAATTGCGTAATGTTTCCATTTTTAGAAATTGCGTGTTTCTATTTATAGAATTGCGTGTTTCTATTCATATATATATATACAAAATAGATAAACAAAACTAATGTGACAAGACAGACCAACCAAATTTATAAAAAGGAAACGTTAAGATATGTTCAAACCTTTCTATGTTTGCGTTTAGAAAAAGTAAAAAGTCGAGCGTTGCCCCCGCCCGGCGGTGGCTCTTGTTAAGGGTTGTCCTAGAAGATTATTATGTTCAAGTTTGAAGACAATCCATTCAAAAATAACAAAGTTACAGCAAACAATAGCCAAAAAACATGAAAATTACAATTATTTGACATTTAAAGTCAAGGTCATTAAGAGTGAATGTCAAGGTCTTCAGAGTATATTTAAGGGATATCCTTGAAGATTATAAAGTTCAAGTTTGAAGACAATCCATTCAAAAATAACAAAGTTACGGCCAATAACAGCATGAACAAGCAAAATTTGGACTTTAAATCTTGAAGGTCAATGTCATTAATGGATGAGGGTCAAGGTTAGTGTAGTCTACTGAAGGGTCTTGTCCCAAGGGTTGTTGTGGCAAAGTATGAAGACAATACACCAAGAAATAAAAAAATTATGATCCAGGTACAAATTTGCAGACCGCAAAGGCAAAGGCAACGGCAACGCCGCCGCGACTATAGCAATACCTCTATTTTTATTTATTTATTTTTTTTCAAAAGAAAAGTCGAGCTAATAAAACTTTTAATTATGTAAAGACAACAGAAAAATTACAATGACCCAAGATCTTGAGAAGTTTGTAAAAAACATCCCCGTAAAAATCAGACTGGCTAATCCCTTGTCGCAGATGTGTTATTTAGATCACAATTAAATCAAAACTTTCGATTGTGAAATTTTCTAAAATATTTATGTAATTTATAGTTGATTATAGCGGTATACCTGTTTGAGCAGCTTGCATGTAATGAAAATATTTCTCTCGTTAAAATCTTTAACGTTGCTACAAGTTCTAGCGAATCTAATTATCTGAGATATATAAATCCCATAAGATGTTGCATGCGGTACGTCTCTATCCAAATGTGGATAATTTACTATACGAATATCAAAGTCATTTCTTTTATCATAAATTTCGAATAGAGTTTTAAATTTAAAATGTCTTCAAGGTATCTGGAAGTGATATTAAATGCTAATTTTACCTCTTGTAATGTATTTTCAGAGAGACTCAGCATCAAGTCTCTCAACAAAAAGTCTCTTTCATAGCAATATAAAAGCAAATCGGCGACAAGGATGCACAATAAGTACCTATAGGAATTCCTATGATTTGTTTAAATAGGGTATTGCAAAATACGATGACGAAATCACGAAAATTTGACAAATTCAAGTCTCATTTTCGTCATCATGTCTTCGCATCTTCATCATTGTTCTTACGGATTTCGCCTTCGTTCTTTCGTGTTTCAATTTCTTCATTCATAATATATGTCCCTAATGAAACACCATTGCCGAAAGCACAAATATTTAATTCCCTGTAGATTTAATTCGAAGATTGTTAGATAGAATCTTTTAGGGGCTTTTCAATTGTCGTCACTTTTCTCTAAAGTTTTTGTCTGAAAGTTAAATACTTTTGTATGTTTACAAATGTAATTACATCACACAAAGTAACTACGTTTAGAGATATAAGAAAATTTAGACAAAACAAAAGATTTTCAGACAATATTTCAGAAAACTACGGCACAATTGCGGTTTTATTTATTTTATTTTATTATCAGTAATGTGCACATGTGACCTATGTCTACATATTTTACACGTTTTTATCCTTTCAAGAAAAGCTTGAGATCAATTTGGGTACCGTCCTTTTATTTGAGTTTTCCGTCCCTGGAAGTTAGGTTGGTGCCTGCCTTGTTGGACTGTCGTTTACGTTAGGTATTTTCTCACGCCCGCCATTTTTAACCCTTCCCCTTTTCACCCTTATCCCTTTAATTTCCATATGGGCCCGTTTTAGTTTATATTATTTCACACATTACACGTCCCTCTCCTTTTGCCGCCCTTATGTCCACTCCAGTTTTTTGTTTGGTGTCTTCTGGGTGCCCTACTTGGGTGTGTCGGGGGCTGCGTTTTGTGAACGTTGCCTTTACCTTGTTCATCTTTATTCTTGCTTTTTTAGTTCTAAAGTTTTTTTTAGTTTGGGTGGTTCCAATATTCCTACTTGAATAATGTTGAATCACCCTTATGATATGTAGCCTGTTTTTTACTTTGTCTTTTGACGTCTTATTAGTGAAATACAGGCTTCAAAACCTTAAATCCCCTCTCAAAGTCCCATGTTGTTAAGTTCCGCCCATTGCTTTCTCGTGAAGGGCACACGCTTTCTAGTATTTTGGGGACATACGTCGCTTTTCATGGAATGACACTTATTTGCTATACATTAGTATCTTTCGTATTTCAATTTATTCATATTTATAAATTTATTATCAATTATTATTCGTACTTTAAAACGTTTTATACGTTTTATCAAGCCAATTGCTAAGCATCAATGAGTAAACATGCAGCATTTATTTTTCTATCAAAGTGAAATAACTTTTAAAATTTAAAAGCAAATTATGGACATTGAATTAAGTCATAAACTAAAAATTTGAAATTATATTTAAGGTTGCTTGAAAAAAATTGAATTATATATGGAAATGACCTATTGATAGGAGGTATATGTCCAAATGTTCACACCTTAGTAACATTTGACATCTATGAAAATCAAGTATGATGTCATCAACTCAAGATAGTTTGTAGAACTATAAGATCTTGTTTACATTACAAAATACATATTGCATGTAATGTGTTTCAATAAGCGATGTACTTAAAGGGATCAGTTTAAATGTTTACAATTTGTTTAATGTTCTTTGGAATCCTTTTTGACTATTTAAAGTTCTTTGAATATTGAATATCATGACTACCATCTAATTATGCTGCCGCATGAGTAATATGTCATGTATGTAGAGTACGAAATTAAAATGTATGCGTGTAAGAGTAAACTGTGTATGGATGAATGCATAAATAGTTAAAAAACGTACTTAAATGTGAAGCCAGAGAAATACGATACTACATTAATTTATTTCACCTATAACTAAGTCAATCAATTATTATTAACATTAGTCCGTACACCGAGTGAGCACTGCCTTTTTCATTACGTTCGTTTTGTTCATAGACAAACACAGAAAACTTAACAGATATTTCTGTTACATGAAAGATATACTTTCCTCATTTTTGAGTAAAGTAATTTTATCACAGAAATTTATTGAAATCTATTAAATTCTTACTGAATATGTCTAATTTGAATAAAATAATGTTCCCACTATGTATGTGAAGCTCCATTTCCTAATACAGGTTACGTAAAGCTGATCATTTCTTTAAAAAATGCCAGTTTTCACACTATATATGTTCATATTGTGGCCAAGTATAGTATGTAGAGTTTAAAACATAAAAAAGATACTTTGTGTGAAGTGAAAACATGGCAACTTTCAGTATTTTCAAATATAAAATTTGAGCATAATCTATCTTTAATTTTTTCTTAAACCAAGATTTGTTCTGACAATAAGCATTGTTTGATTATAAAATAAACAGTTCTATTTACACTTTGTGAGAAAAATAACACATTAAAAAACAATGCTAGAGAAGGAAGTATTTTAAAACATAAATGAAACACGTGTTAAATGCTTTTTGCTCAACCCCCTTCCCCTGTGCCAATTTACTTTGAGGACCTTTTAATCAGTCATTTATTTTTTTCTTTATTTTCCTTGTCGGTTTCTATCATTTGTAGTTATGTTTCATTTTATAATTAGTAATTGGCCTGTCTGTGCTTCGCTCGCGCCCTGTCCTGTTTTTGTATGGGTCCTCCTTGGCTCCTGGCCGCTGATCCTTGTTGCTGGGTCGCGTGAAGGTTGCGTTCATTGAACGTCGCCTTTCCTTGTTGATCTTGTTTATCATAATTATTTTATATCCTTAGAACGACTGACACTTTGTCAACCATTTTTATGGAGATTCCCCACCTTAAAAAAGTCTTTTTCATGAAAACGTAGCATATTTGTGTTTGACCTGAACGTGTACGTTAAAGCCATTAATTACAGAATGTCATAGTGAAATGATCTATTTAATATGGCCCGTGCATTGCATAACTTTGTCTCTGTCCTGCACCTTGAATACCTAACTTTTCGAAAAATATATATAAACCCAGGAGAACTTTTTTCCTTTTCGAAGTGAACGACGATTTGTAGAATATTGAACTTCCCAATTATTTAAATGCTATTTCCTTCGGTTTTTTTTTAAAAAGTGTTTTAGAGAGATATCAAAAAATAGAGAAAAACAGAATCCTAAAAGAAAGCCCAACACGGCAAAATTTAAAATGTTGCCGGCTCGGTTTGACCAACCCGTAATGAGAACTTGTCTTTCGTGGAACAAAAATTACGCTTGAAGGACTTCTTAAATTTGTAAATCGATATTTTTCGAAAGTTGTGGAGCCAAAGGGCAAGAGATGGAGCGAAAGGTTCGATGTAGAGCGCAAGGCGATATTAATTTGGCGTATAAGGAGGAGCGTAGTCTTTGAATTTCTATATATTAAATATAAGTTGAAATAGACATGTTCAAATGTTAAGACCGAGATGTATATACCCTTTAAAGACAACTAATAAAGCATGATATCCTTTCAACGACTATAGCTTAATAAATGTAATCGCGAAGGTGTCACCTGTGGCTGCTGTATATATTCCATTATTCATGTTACAAATTTGGATGAGGCAAGATCATTGAATCATATCCATGGCGTAATAAAGGATGCCACTTATTCGAGGTCAATCATAATTTTAGACACGGTTATTTACATTTAAAAACGTGTGTCCGTGCAAATTTGACAAAATCGAATATCATCAGTTCTACCGCGAACAAATGTTTCTGAGCATTTGTTCCCGCCAAAATGTTGTGTTTTTCGAAAAGTTAGGTATTCAAGGTGCAGAAAAGAGACAAAGTTATGCAATGCACGGGACATATTAAATAGATCATTTCACTATGACATTCTGTAATTAATGGCTTTAACGTACACGTTCAAGTCAAACACAAATATGATACGTTTTCATGAAAAATACTTTTTTAAGGTGGGGAATCTCCATAAAAATGGTTGACAAAGTGTCAGTCGTTCTAAGGATATAAAATATGATAAACAAGTTCAACAAGGAAAGGCGACGTTCAATAAACGCAGCCTTCACGCGACCAAGCAACAAGGACCAGCGGCCAGGAGCCCAGAAGGACCCCAAACAAAAACAGGACAGGGCGCAAGCGGAGCACAGACTGGCAAATTACTATTTATAAAATGAAACATAAAAAAAATATAGAAACCCACAAGGAAAATAAAGAAAAAAAATAAATGACTGATTAATAGGTCCTCAAAGTAAAGGGGCACAGGGGAAGGAGTGGAGCAAAAAGCATATAACACGTGTTTCATTTATGTTTCAAGATACTTCCTAATCTAGCATTGTTGTTTAATTTGTTATTTTTCTCACAAAGTGTTAATAGAACTGTTTAACTTTGTAATCAAACAATGCATATTGTCAGAATAAATCTTGGTTTAAGAAAAAATTAAAGATATATTATGCTCAAATTTGATATTTGAAAATACTGTAAATTGCTACACTACTTCTTTAAAAATATAAAATTACCATGTTTTCACTTCACACAAAGTATCTTTTTTATGTTTTAAACTCTACATACCATATTGGCCACAATATTAACATATATAGTGTTTAAACTGGCATTTTTTAAAGAAATAAACAGCTTTACTTAACCTGTATTAGGAAATGCAGCTTCACATACATAGTGTGTACATTATTTTATTCAAATTAGACATATTCAGTAAGAAGTTCATAGATTTTAATAAATTTCTGTGATAAAATTACTTTACTCAAAAATGAGGATAGTATATCTTTAAGGTAACAGAAATATCTGTTAAGTTTTGTTTGTTTGTCTATGAACAAAACGAACGTAATGCTGCTCACTCGGTGTACGGACTAAAATTGGTAATACATGTAATTGACAGACCTAGTTATAGGTGAAATAAATTAATGTAGTATCATATTTCTCTGGCTTCACATTTTAGTATGTTTTTTTTTTTCACTTGAAAGATTTTATTTATAGAAATTCGTAGTGTACGCTCTTTACACCAACTTAATATCGCCCTGCGCCCAACAACCGGCCTTTAAGTGTAAAATTAAAAAAAAAAGATAACAACTCAAAAATTAGACAAGACAGTGATGACTCTTTTTCCCTGCACTTCTACTCGATGAGATTTATCTACCTACCGAAATTAATTATTGATACTTGTATTGCCCCTTGTATTTGCAGAAATATGTCATAGACATAGTTCACATTATAAATTGAAAAAGGCAATAACTTCATTCATTTATACTGCACTTTTACTCAATGAGTTCTATCTACATACAAAGTAGATACCTCATATGGTTATAGAGTTATGTTTCGGACAAAGTTCAAAGTGTAAGAACGAACGAGGGGCACTAACTCAAAATTAGGCAATGCAGAACCACAGTTATTTTGCACTGCGCATTTACCCAATGAGATCTATCTACCTACAAATTTCTTGCTGACATATGATATAGTTTTGGAGGTATGTTCCGTACAAAGTTCACAGTTTAAAAATCCATGATGGGCAATAACTCTTAAATTAGACAATGCAGAGTTACGGTTCCTTTGCACTGCACCTTTTCTTAATGAGATGTATCTACCTTCAAAGTTTCTTGTTGATACCTCTTGTAGTTTAAGATAAATGTCCGGACAAAAAAGGGGACGGACGGACATCCGGAGGGACGGATAAAGCGGTGACTTTATACTCTCCCTTCCAGGAGCATAAAATAAAATATAGTTTTTAAGGAATACTTGCTTCTTTGCTTAAACTTTAGTAAAGTGTAAATACTATATTTATTAACATAATATTTTCATACTTAGATTGGAAGTATCAATTTTACAAAATAGATTTGTTAGATAAATATGTCATTAACATTGTATTTGTTATTATTCATTATTATAATAGTGATGGTATTCATATTTAACTGACATCATAAGTATCTATCATTTAAGCGTGTGGCTTTTAAACAATCACTTTGTATAAAGGTGACATATTATTTGCAATGAGCTGAATTTATAGTTGATAACATAATAAATCGCACATGCCTCGGTGAATTTATTAAAGAACTATTGTCTGTTACAAATTTATTGTATCATGTTATATTCAAACTACTACGTTTTAAAGAGACGATTATCTATAAAAAATACAGTCTAGCCAAATGTTTATCGATCTGCATGTTTATGAATAAAAAATGTTAAACTTACGTGACATTGTAATTTTCAAATCACTAAAAAAATAATTGATCACTATAATAATTGGTCAATTTTTAAATACGTAGGTTTTGATTGAATATCATCGTTATCGTGTGTTTAAGTTTTGAAATATCTCAAAACCATCCTATTGTTAAAGTTTATTCAGTTTTGTATCTAAACTGAATAAAAAATGTTCGATGGAATTCCTTAAAATGCTGTATTGTTACCAAAGCAGACTTATGTTTAAGTTATCTCCCATAAAAGTGATAACAAAATATTCAACTTAATGGCAGATAACACAAAATTTCGAAATATATTCGTCAAAAATGTTTCTGTGACCATATTCTAAAATCAGGCAAAGTTTGAATAAATTCTATTAACATGTAGATTTCAATCTGCTATAGGTCTTTATGTTAGTCCCACGCATACATTTAAACCCTTATTAGAGTTTGTATAATTTGAAAGGCTCTAGCCTAATGAACTTTAATACATTTGTATGCACAATGTTTGTTGAATTATATCAGTTATGTTCTTTCAAGCACAAGGTTTGTTTTACTTTAAAAGACGAGATGGACTTGAATATATAGCATGCGTAAGTCCTTTATTTTTTTACATTATATTGTATTTACAATAAAATGAATTTATTAGATAAATTTATTCCATGATTGTAGTTTTTGAAGTGCTTCACTTAAATATCCTCTTTGTACATGTTTACCATTTCCAACAAAAGTACGTTTACCATTCTTGTTTTAACACCAACCTCCGGCAAAATTCTTACGTCGAGTTTTTGAGTTGGTTGTTTAAAGCAGAATGAAAGGGATCTGTATGCCATTAAATCAATCAAAATGTGCAATTTAATGAGGAAACATCAAATTTTGCGCACGTATAAATTTAATTAAGAAAAAAATATATAAATTATCAGATTGTAAGCCGTCTTTCTGGATACTTCTATATCACCCCTCTTACATTCTTTACTATGTTAAGTATAAAGCAGTATATCAATATCGATCAAAACCAAAGTTGGATGACATTAACTCTTATCTATCAAATATTTTTCGTTATAGAACAGTTTACAATGGACAACCTTTAATGCGTATTTGAAATACAGCCTATTATAAATTATTATATTGTATTGTTGTATCGGTCTCAAATACAAAGACGTGATTCTTTACGACTGAAGTAAGATTTGAAGTAATATTTTAAGTTATTCGTCATTTTACATGTTTGGGGATGTACTAGTTTCGAAGGTTAGTTTAAATATAAAATGACATATTTTAGTATTATTTTCTTTTAAACATGTAAAATATTGTTTTGTTTATTAATTCAAAGTTGTATATATAATTGTGTTTTTGTTTTTTTAACAAATAGAGAGAAAAAGACAGACACAAACTGTCACTATAAAATAAACGTCTCCCGATTTCATGATGATTAAGTACAACTTATAGTAACTTAGAGTAAAATGTACATACAAAAACAAAGATTTTTAAATAAAACAAAATGCATGTGCTCGAATAAGAAACAGAATGATTAAAATAAATAATTACCGTCAGTATTTTACATTGACAATGAAATATCAATTAAATTGTGTCAGATTTGCTTCTTGATTGTAAACTATTATATCTTATACCTAAGTTATACTAACATATATGGTATAATTATTACAATTTTTTTGAAAGCAATTTGACAGCTATTAGATAAAATGTTCAATAGCGAAACTATTATAGAAGTAGTCATAAGATCCGACATTTAAATGAGCTGCCATAATTCATACATATTGATCAATATTCGTTATTCAAACATGTTACAAAGTGGCTTTTTATAAGAAAATACTTAGCCGAGGTAAACCTGTTTATAGTTGCAATTTTTCTCTCGATTTATTCTATTCGAATTTAAAAAAATTGTTATCACATTATAATTTCATGAATGAGATTATTTACTTACTATTATACGGAAAATTAAGATATACTCCGGTTAAAACGAATCGAACACGCCCAGAAAATCAGTAAAGCGTAACAAACAAGTCTCTACTTGATAGACGCTCAATAACTTAAGTTAATACAGGCGTCAAAGCGACACCTTATAGAAAATACTAGGGACGGTGGGTGGTAGTAGGTATGGTAAGTTAGTAATCTCATTCATAAAATTATAATTTGATAACAAATTTTTAAATTTCATTGCACTTAATTATTAACTTACCATGCGAAAAATACATTAGGATAGATTACAAAGCATCACATACCTTAAGGCTGTGGTAGTATTTTCCTCTATCCAAAAATAACATCTGTATCAAAACCACAATATATACATGTACATCGTAGTCCAAGTGAATCATCTTTATGTTAACCTACATAAATCTGCTTAGCATTCAATCAAATGTACACAATTTGGTATCGCCATTTACAAACCTCTATATACGGGTGGTTAATAATATGTACACATGCAGCACGCCGAAATATTACTTCGACAATACTTTTGCCGAACCAGTTCTCAAAAAAAAACATTTTTGAAAGTGGAATCACGGCTCAGTCAGCTGCTTCCAATATTGATGCCGCACCTTTAAATAAAGCCCAAGATAGACAAATTGCACGAGTTGAATGAGCATTACCTGTTATGTGTTCCTTATAGGCCACCTTAAATTTTGTTCACAATCCAATTAGCTATAGTCTGTTTCGATATTGGTTTATGCGGCTCTATGAAAAATAAAAATAATCTAGTTTGATCATCATTACCTCTTGATCTAAACTGTTATGTTCTTCTCAAATAAATTGCTATTGCTCTTTTGGGATCTGATTTTTTATCGTCAACAAATGCTGGAACCCAAATTCTACTTCCTGAATGTCCAGGTCTGTTCTGCTTAGACAATCCTTGCCTGAGGAATAAAATACCATCTTCATGTACATCAACATTCCCATCACCCAGTTTTAACGATTGTATGTCTGATCACCTTCTGAATGTCGTAATTGCTACAAGAAAAACAGTTTTGTATGATAGAAATGTTCTTAAGTGATGTGATGCTGTGTTCATTGAACGCCGCCTTTCCTTGGTGATCTTGTTTATCATATTTTGTTAATGGTTCAAATGGATATTTTTGTAAAATCTTCAATACCTTTCATACCTTTCGTTTGATTGGGTATTAGGGATGATTTCTTTGCATTAATGGTAAAACCTAGTTGCATTAGAATCAAAAGTGTTTGGTCTCGATCTAAGAGGAGTTGAGACCTTAGAACATTCACTAGTAACAAGTCGTCCAGGTAAGAGGCCAGACGAATATTTTGCTTCCTTAAATAAGCTGTTATAACTGTTATGACCTTCGTAAATGCCCTTGGTGCTTGACTGGGGCCGAAGCACATTGAGGTGAATTGGTAACAATGGCATTGAATGCAAAATCGGTAATACTTTTTGAAATCTTTGTACATTGGTATGTGCAGATATTGTTTAGGTTAGGTTTAAATTTAATTATTATTGTTTAGGTTATTGTTTAAATTTTGTTTAGGTGTTGGATCTTTTTCTGCACTTCTGTTACTTGTATGTTGTGTTTTTTTTATATTTCCATGTGCATGATTATACGGGATCGTGTAAGTTGTCGGTAGTCTCGTAAGTTCGGACAGATTTATGACTCAGTAATGAGATTAAACTCGTGTGCGTGAATGTTTAGACGGACGCAACGTAAACATGAATAAACGGTTAAACAAAGTTTTATGCAAAGTAACCAGTCCATTTTCAAATACGACGAAAATGTAGGGCATAGACTTTTAAGAATTTAAGTAGTCTTTTAACAGCTACAGTCTCTTCTATGTTGCTCCTTTTTTAGCTGTTTAAAGTGTTTATTTCTTTTTATAAGCGTATGCTACTAACATATAACCTTACTTGTGTTCGTGCACCGTAAAATGAAACAAAACATCCAATCTTTAATTATTATGAATATATTTAAAATGAACAATTTCAGGTGATTAATTACTGAATATAGCTATTATATGTCCTCAAACTTCAATGTTTGTCATTGTAATGAATACTAAAGGTAATGTCAAATTGTATTCTTCTTTTGTTGGTATCAGGACAAAATATCTTGGACTTAAGCCAAATGTTTGCTTCATTGGTAACAAAACAAGAATATATAATAGATTGTATTCTATTTGTTAACTAAGATCTTAAAATGTACCAACTGCAAAATGATAAAAACATAATGGTAAATAAAAGATCTTTACCATATTGTATATTATACTAAATATAGCACTGTGTACAAATATGTAATATGAAATACATGTACATATGTTAAACATGGTTATAATAGAATACTTTATATTATAATATTAAAAAATTTTGGCCGGAATGAAAAATTTCTTAACATTTTGTTTATTTTCTTGATGTAAGTCAAGTCAAGTAAAAAAAAAAACCATTAATTTTTTTTTTCATTTCATGTACAAACATGACATAATGAGTTGATAAACATGACATCATACCATGAGGCTCAAATAGCAGTTAATTAACATACTAAAGAAAATATAAGGGTAAAAAGTTTGATATTAAATGTTACATTTGTATACCTTCAAGTATCAAGTACGTGGAGAGCCAAAACTGTTGTATAATATATTAAATTATTTTAACAATAGCAAAAAAGTGGTGGTCGGGAGTCACGATGAGCCCTTTACAAAGGTGTCGGAGGTCACAGTTCCCACGATCTTATATAATTTAATTGGCGAATGGCGGTATCATAGGCCGAAAGAAGAAAAAATATTTATTTTGTATACTGTGGATAGAAATGACACATTTTATATTGTGAAAAATTGCATTTGATTTGAGATACGGAAGTGGAGATTATAAGGACCTAACCAGTGTCTTCTGACATTTCCTTCAGAAAAATGAAAGTATGTGGTCTAATTTAAATGCGGTATACTATAAATATGTGCCTCTTCGGCCCACTAGGTCTCCCAAAGCGAAACAGAAACTTAGCAACACTTCTGATATTCGAAAAAAAGAAAAATCTATTTTGATAATTACATATTGGTCAATGACTTAAATTCTACTTATTATACACTTTAAAAATGTACTTAATTTCAGACGATCTTGTTTATGATTAGGATTCATTAATTCTGATGTTTTGATTATATTTGGTTATAAGGTTTTATGAAAATTAAAAGTTTTGTTTTTTCTATGTTAACGGTTAACTTTCAAGTATCACATTATTCTTAATATAAATCAAGAGAGTTTTGTAATCCACCTTCACTGTTAGCTAAAAGTAACATTATTATCTGCATAAATTAAGATAAATAATTTAAAAGAGTCACTCTGTATATCATCTCTATTTTCACTCTCAGGTATAAGTATTCCATTTATATTAATGTGATTGTCAAGAAAAGTTTGCAAAGCATTTAGATTAAGAAAAGACATTAACGGCGAAAGATTTTCGCCTTGTCTTACACCAATATTACATGGAAAGACACTTGATACAGTTGAATTTGATTGTACACATGAATAAATATTATTATACATGTTTTTTGATAAAGTTAAAGCATTTTTCATTGATATTTTAATTACCTAATTTATTCAAAGACCATCTCGCCAAACAGTATCAAAAGCTTGTTTAAGGTCAATAAACGCGCAAAATAATTACTTTCTGTTGTTATTATTATTATATTGAACTAGAACTATCGCTGAATGCGATTCATACCCCACCAGTCCTTGACAGAAGAAGACTTAGAAAGGTGGTTAAGGGTTTATATACATAAAGAGAAATTATCTCTGGTGAACAAAAAGACAAATTGTACAGGTAATAGTATAAATATATATTGTCAAATCATGTTCGAAACAGTTACAAATAACCTTTCATTTTCCAAATGTACTAAAACAAACAAAATCAGTGAAGTTAAGAAAATAGCATAATTATGTCAAAAAGTTTTTACGAGTGGAAAAACTTTACATTCTGAGCTTACTTGTGACCCTTCATATATCATGTAGTTTCAAATGAATACATGTTCTAGAATCAGAAACATTTAAGTATTAATGGTTATATCAGAACATTTTCTAAGTCTAAATGGGGCATAACTTGTGTTATATGAGCTTACTTGTGACCCTTCATATATCATATAGTTTCAAGTGAATATATGTTCTAGTTTTGGAAACATTTATGTATTAATGGTTATATCAGAACATTTTCTAAGCCTAAAGGGGCATAACTTGTGTTATTATTCAATGGAATTGTAGAATTTTCGTCATCTGAGCTTGCTTGTAAAGATTCATATAAATTTTATGTTTCAAGTTAACATCTGTTCTGGTTTAAGAAAAATAATAGTAAATGAATTTAAAAAGATTTAGAATGGATTTAACTTTATCAAAATACAATACAAAGTTATCCCCAACTATTTTTAGTTATGAAACTTGACCTGCATATCTTACTTGCGATACTTCGTATATATTTGAAGTTTCAAATGATTATCTGTTCTAGTTTAAGAAATATTCAAGTACATGTTAAAATTTCAGAACATTTTCTGAGTCAATTTTTGACCTTCTAGTGTGGCCTTGAAAATCCTTCCATTAGTATAGAATGTATAGAGCGGACACGACATATTGTCTAGTATTGATTGTATGTAAATTTAAAGACTTAAAAAGGGGCATAACATTGTCAAAATGCAATACATTATAAAACTTGACCTGCATATCTTACTTGTGACAACTCATATATAGTTTAAGTTTCAAGCAAATACCTGTACTAGTTTCAGAAATAATTAAGTACATGTATAAATTTAAGAACATCTTCTAAGTCAAAGTTTGACCTTCAAGTGTGACCTTGACCTTAAGCCGGCACAAAGGTAACATTGGTGTGCACATAACCTTGTTTAGGTGAACATTTGAGTAAAGTTTAAAGAAAATTCTTCCATTAGTGTAGGACTTATAGAGCGGACACGACAAACTGTCTAATATTTGATTGTTTGATATAAGTTGACCTTCAATTGTGACCTTGACCTTGAGCTGACACATGAGCAACATATGTTCTGCACATCCCCTTGTTGAGCTGAACATTTGAGTCAAGTTTGAAAAAAAAAATCCTTCAATTTGTATAGGACTTATAGAGCGGACACGATAATGGAGACGATCCGACCGACGCAACAAAACAAGTCCATTACCACCCCCCACACACACTAACATATATTTTGTGGTAAAGTTATTATTAAATGTTGAAGAATGAACATATAATATTGTCTCGAGTTAAAAAAAAAACTTTAAGAAAACCAGCTTGAGAATTATGTAAAGTATCATTTGATCCAACGTAATTTGGCGATCTATTATTGATAATGCATATAGTTTGCCAAAACATCTGAGCATAGTTATGGACCTGCCATTTTCTGGTTTCGATATGTCACCTTTATTTCTATAATTTTGATTTACGAGTCAAATGGTCCATAATTCCGGGATTGCGCCATTGTCTAAAATCAAATTGAACCATTTAAGGTCAACGTTTTAAAAGATATGATACGAGTCTTTTATTTATTTATTTACAATATTATCAATTCCACATGCTTTGTTATTTGTTAAGAGATTTGACTTATTTTGATATTTCTTCTTCAGTTATTGGACTGTTTAATAGTTTCATTTATTTCTGAATTTTGCGTTTGAATGTGAACCTCTGGGTGGCTTATATTATTTGCAAAATTATTTTCTTTGAAAAGGGAATACATTTCATTAATATCACACTCTACTTTTTCGTTGTTGTTACTTTTCAAAATTTTCCAATACGGTTTTTTCTAGGGTGAGAATGTTTTAATTTCCTTAATTTTTATATGATTGAATTTTTAAATTTATTATGAAAATGTAATGGTTTCTTTATACATTTTACATTTTCTTTTAAGGTGTTCTTTATTTGTCTCTGATTTTCGTAGTTTATTAAGATATATAGCCTTGTGAAATTGTTTACGCGCAGTTCTACATTTATGCCAAAACCACGCACGTCGGTGAATCGGACGAGTTTTCATTATTTACGTTTTTATTTTTCACACAAAGTCAAAATATGTCTTTGCGGATCAAAGAAATAAAGAAGCTATTTCTGACATGATATATTCAAACGTTTTTTTTTTTGGTTTAAATTGTCTTTGATATTCTGATTATCTACGTTATCTGATATTCAACATAATTTCTTCATTTAGATGTACATTATGTAAGAATTCATTTATTTTATAGTAATCCCATAATCTTATGTCAGAAGTATCGTTGGAATCGGAGTCATTATTTTAGGAATTCCTGCATTATCAAACTTTTCCATTTCTGCGTTATAATCATCACATATTTCATTAAGTTTTTGCATGTTTAGTAAGTCGGTGTCTAACACTATGTAATCGTTTAGTTTTAGTCCTAGCGTTATAATAACCGAATAATGAATGAAATGTGTATCTGAGAAACTGTTCAGTTCTAGCTGAATCTCTAAAAACGGGTCTTCGACCGAGTAATCTGATCTTTCAGGTATTATGTAAACCAAACAACATAAAATATCTTATTCAGTTTTGCAAAGTCAAAGTTTTTTTCGATAGAGAGAACCAAAAAACAAGATTAGATTTTGATTATATTTCAGTTATATATTTCGACAATGCACATCTGTAAGCCTGAGGCACGTTTACTGAATATGATTTTTTAAGCAGAGTTTTAGAAATGATCCAGATCATTAAGTTTTGTTTCTTGTAATCAAATTACTTCATATCGGTTGAGCATATCAAATTCAAGACATTTTATCTTTGATTTCAACCCACATTAAGCGAAAGAATTGTTATCATCACATTGATTATTTTTATTATTACTATTATATTTATTATTATTATTATTATTATTATTATTATTATTATTATTATTTATGTTATTATTGAGTACGTTTACGTTGTTTTTATTGGTATCTATAAAATCTTCTAGTTGGGCTTTTTAAAAACATTACTGCTATAGATACACAATTAAATAAAAGAATACTAGAACATTGTAAAAATCAAATAATTCTAACAAAGTATAATATTAATGTTGATGCAGATGAATAAATGAGCAAATATACATGCACATACATTCGTACAAAAAATATGACATTTACAATAAATTATGATTCAAGTTTACATTTAATTTTGCATATTTACAAACATATATCGTATGGCAGTTAGATCTATTATTAACAAAACAATCTAAGTCTTCTTTCTCAAATGGCACTGTTCTTACATTATTTATAAGGAAAGGTGTCAAAAATTCAAAGCAAGAATATCATTCTATTTTTGCTCTAAAAGTATTGTAGCCGTTAATTAAGAACACAGCAAAGTGTAATGCCGTAACCTCAGATAAAAAATACAGTTTATAATAATGGGTGGCAATTAACTGATTATGAATATAATAATAATATTGTTTATTACGCTACAGAAAGTCAAACACATAAAAACAGAATGTTGTAAAATTATCATTATGTTCAACAGTTGTAACATACAGGATGGTGATATGAAGATTGAATTTACTTCTTGTCCTATTATAATATATGTGGTTATAACAAAAATACATGAGATAATCTGTTAACTTTAAATTAGTGTAAAAGAACAATAACAGTGCATATGTCCGGTAAAATGCGCAACACAATTTTAGATAAGTAATAACATAAAGCATGTATTGAATGACAGTCAATAATTGATACTGAGCTTTTTAACAATGTCTGTTACAGAAAAGACATCGACAATCCATTATAGAATGTAGAATTGCATTAAAAAATAAGAATAAGAAACAGTATGTGTCCGGGTCCATTCGATTGGGAACAAGTTATAATTTCATACAATAACATTGTTGGGTTTTCATATTTAGACGTGTTACCTTTTGCTTAAAATTTTAATACATGATAGTATGTCATTTTTTACATTTCATTTTTTCATTTCATGATGTATATTGCAGATCATACCATAAAAAGTGCAACACAAAATTAAACAGGCGTTTACATAATAGATTTACACGTGTATTCAAGCATTTCACATATACTATCTACTGTGTAGCAAAACTGACACTGTCGTTTGATTAATAGTTTTCTAGGTCACTGAATTGATCACTAACGTGACTCTCCACATTCGTCCTACACGATTTGAAGCGCGGCGGCGTAAAAACTGACAAATGCTCACTAACAAAATTTGTCATCAGTTTCGTCATTTACTAAAGAAACTAGAGAAATTTCTTTCCCGAAAGGTTTCAATGAATTGTTGTTGCTTGGGAGCTTGAGGAAAAACTGTCATCTAGACGCTTTGTTGATAACTTTATATTTACTAGGGAACAGACTTTGAAATTCCGTTTTTGTTGATCGGTGCGGTCTAATTCGCAATTGATTGATATCGGTTTGGTGTGGTGAAATCCGTAAGCCTTGAAGAATCCAAACGCGTCCGGTTTTGTATGCACGGTTCATAACCATGTGTGTTTTTAAAACCAATGTTGTCTTGTGTATGAGCGTATCCCTTGATAGGCAAATGTGTTGGTCTTTCTGAGATGTTTGTATGTGGTGATTGTTTGTAACTGTTACTATATGCGCTGTACTCTTTGCTAGAAATTTAGTGTTACAGAATTTGTCCGTATATTTGTACGTTTAAGGGTCAAACAGTTTACTATTGACATTAAGACGATCCTTAACAAGCAGAACATATTTTCATCTTGTTCTGATAGTTTTCGAGCAGGATAATACATTTTTTCTCCGATCTTCTACTTATCTGGGAAAATATTTATGAATTTTAATCTGTTTCTGGCTTTTAGTAAATAGTATGCCTGCTTTTCGTACACTTTCTCACTAAATAATTTAAATGATACCACTATTGGTCTAGGGCGATGCGACACAGCTGATTTTACCGGATCACCAATCCTTTTTACTTGTGAGAATTTCATGTAGTCTACGTCAATTGGGGCCTCCTTGTATGGAGGCTATTCGTTGTCAAAAATCCAGCCTTGTTGATCTGAGTTGATCAGTTTGTTAACGGACAAAATACATTGGTATTTCTCTGTATGTAAACTCCAATGTTGCATTCTTGGATTGAGTTTGCCGATTTAACATTGTAAACATGTATTTCAACAAAATACATTTTGTTAAACGACAAAACATTAACTGTTTTTCTGATAGTAGCAATACCAAGTGTTCATCATAACATGCGGAATACTCATTGTTCGTGTATACGCCGACAAAACAGAAGTTACTTTCTTAGCTGTACATTGCAAAACCATTATGATTCGGATCAGCATAATCCAGCTTTACACGTTTTTCAATAGGAGATAAAATAAGCTCCGCCCATTTCATCATCGTAAATAAACGTATTTATCCGCTCATTTTCGGTATTTACCGCCAGCGACAAGAAGGAAACAAGAACTCGCGCCGGCGTAGTTTCCGTTTACCGCACCTTTTAGGTGTTTAGTTATTCACCAACAATAATTCACTTGCATGATTGCAATTATATATGCCTTTATTCAGTCAACATCAGCGGGCTTTAATTGATTATAGGCATTATAAGTTTTGAAACGTTGTAGATATCACATTTCCTAGAAAAAAAGAAGAAAAAACCCTCCTCACCAGGTTACATACTGTCTGAATCAAGGAAGTAATAACTTTTGATAACACTATATTGAACGACAAATAAATTTTACTGAGGGTTTTCCAATTTGAATAGGAATAAGTAACATTGACAGTTATGCTGCTACCTTACCACGTTCAAATTTTCAAGTCAACATCTGTTAGAGATTTGGATACGACTAAATACTAATACAGACCAAATTCTGGCTGTTGTCTTTCCTAGTAGTAACATTTACTAGTAACCTTAATTCTACCGTATAACTTGACAAGAAAAAACTTTTAAGAATATTAAAATTAAAACCAAAGTTGTATGTATCCTTTCGTACATAACTTTTTATTTTTACCATACTGTATAGGTATATTTTCCCATTTTTACCAATTTTTTTTTCAATAATAATATTTAAAGGGACTCCACTGCGGTTTTTTGACAAGACGAAACTGGCAATAATGTTTCAAGATTAATGCTCAGTTTGATGTAGGTCTAGATCAGTAACTTGTGTGCAAAATTTTAGATCATTCGCTCTTGCGATTTATCCAGGATAATTATTCAAATTGTGAAAAATGACCCGAAATAGAAAAGCGTTTAAACGCTTTTAACTCAAATCGTATCAAAAATTGCACAAAATACATACGCTTTTCAGTTCATTTTTAGTATATTTCTGTATTATTTTTTGCATGTCTTCCTGTATAACGTGCCCCAGCTGAACTGTGTAAACAAATAAATTTTATGATTTTAGATTTTTGAACCTAAGTGGAGTTCCTTTAAATGAGTCTAGAGGTATGTATGTTATTTTCAATTTATGTATACCTTGTTTTTTTATCTCTTAGAAAGTCATCACTTACAAAACTTAATAAATATTCTGTGTAGTACTTAATGTACATAAAAATAGTTCTCTGCTTTTGATCAGAAAGACAGCAAGGTTAGGTAACAGCTATTGACAGCATGTATACACATACAATGTATCTTAGAGCTGTCATTGATTCAGGAAAATGCATAAAAGAAGACCTTAACCTACGTCAGCTTACATGTATTTAATAATTAAAGGCTAATTCACATCCTATGACTCAAAATATCTCCTAATGGAGGTAAACAGAGATTCTAGGATACACTTCAACAATAAAATGGGACAAATTCACAAGTTTTTGGTTATACAACTGAATTATCGATAGTAACCTTTGAATAGTGCCATAGCTATACAACCCAATATAGTCCTTTAAAGATAGAAGGCACAGGCTTACTGTTCAGTTCACTTTATTCGTGTTGCCAAAAGTGACTTCCATGTTAATTCACCAACTTTAGTTTTTGCTTATTAATAAGCTCATTATCAGTATAAACGTTGTTACATTGTTACAATATATATTAACCAATTTTGCATTACTATAATATCCTGTGCTAGAATACGTTTTAACAAAATCAGACGATATTCAAAGCCAACTGTAATGCAGTTGATGTATGTGAAATTTATAACAGTTTTATATAATTTGTAATATTTTTGTACCAGCAAGAGTTACCTCTCTTTATATTCTGCTTTCGTGAAAATTGGCTCCGCCTATTAATTTTCGTCTATTTCCGTGATAATTCCATATATGGAAGTTGCAAAATCGTTTACAAATGTTAATCGCGTTAGAATGTAATTTTAAGGAAAGTGTGGTGTTGTCAACCTGAGAGTGTTAACTGGTGCAGTTACACTCTTGAAACGTCATGATGCACAGCATTAAACGTGTTGTGTACGTTCTATTGTTAACATTTCTACATGATGCAAATTTGAAGTTATACATTTCTTAATACAGTTTGCAAATTACCTAAGTTGCATGTAATCAGCTTCCATTTTATCAAATCGAGATCATCAAAACGCTTAAAACCAGTGCAGTATGTAACTCTCGGATCGACACTTAGATGTTTACTAATCTGTTTTGTTGAACCGAAGTATGCATTGTCAAGTTTCAAAGGCTAGATTTTTGGCAACGAATAGCCTCCATACCTTGTTTAAAGTTATTTTTCAGGACATCGCATTGTGTGTCATATATCTATATGTTTACTTTTTAAATAATTGTTTTTGTGTTCGAGTTCATCGATTTGTGACTGAAGAGTTTTGTTGGTTACCTTTAAATGCCTCACAGATTCTTCGTTCTCACTTTTTGACATAAGCAGATCATCAGAAATACCACTTTTATTTGAGCAGTTTTCAGTGTGAGCTATTCTACATTTTGCTCAATAGATTTCAAGCGACTGTCAATAGACTGCATACTGTTGGACATTTGTCGCATTAGATCATATAATGTTTCATTTGAATTTGTATTGCAATAATTGTATGTTTGAGAAGGACTTGATGTTGTCGCAAACACAGGTCTTCCTGGAATGTGGAAGTGTGGCAGAAACGGATATTGTAGTCCGCTGTATAGTGGAATGAATGATGCACTGTTTTTTTTGTTTTTTTTGTTTGTTTGTTTTTCTTGGGGGGGGGGGGGGCTCATCTGGCCCAGGCGAGCTGCAGAGTTTATAGAATGGTTACCTTTGTTTTTGATTTGTCCGCAAGTTTTCATACCAGTATCTTAAGTGTCTTTAGTAGCCATGATTTTTCACAGTTTCACAATTATATCCAAATTATTACGACTTTTACCAACAAAATCGAGTTTTTTTTTCTCCATAGAATCACTAAATACTACCAATATTGTTTCAAATCAATATATCCAAATATTTTCAATTTTTTTTTCGTAACAATTCATTTTTCATATTTCGAATTTCACTATCTGAAAAATGCGCCATCTTTTCGAGCCTCGTTTTCGTTACAAACGTATGTATTATATGCACACTTTCTACTTTTTATTTGATTTGTCAATTTGTTTTTGAAATACTGGATATGGAATATATTATTTCTGAATCAGTACTGTTTTATAATAAAAAAAACTGTTTTAAAAAGGATACATTTATAAAGGAATATATACATCGAGAAGTTTTATCTCTTAAATTGATTCTGAATAAAAAATAAATAAACGTGTGTATGTTTAAAATGTCAAAATTGTTTGGTGTGCGTGAGAATGAGTACTGTGCTTTTATATTGAGTTCAGAAAATGTATTTATTGTGCAGACACTAAACTTAAACTGGTGTTTAAAATTGTGTATAAAAGGTGTAGATTGTGGACAATTCTGATATATATGAATCTAAAATTTTTGTAGTAGCACAAAAAAGTAGTAAGCATACGAGGAGTGTTCAAATATCTAGAACGTAAAATTGTTCAAAAGTGCGATAAACATGAGAAAATGAATGTGATCGAGTATACATATATATATTGTTTGGCAAAATTGACCGGAGACTCATTAATTTTCGGAAGCTTTTCGTTAGTTTCCGTAATGTATTACGATTAATTCATTGATTTTTAAAAGTTGTCGATACTTTATTTTTTTACTAACGTCCCGATGGCCTAGTGGTAAGTATAATAACATAGCAATCGCGAAGTTACAAATTCGAATCCTGAACAACAATGTTATTTTTTTCAGATTTCTTTGATTGCTTTTTTAATTATATGCAGCATAAAGGGAATAAATCATTTCTTTATTATTTTTTTTGTATACAACGTCTGTAATAATAGTTGTATAAGTGACAGAAATAGTAGATATCGATAAAAGATATAAACCTATGCAAATAGCAAGTATCGTTAGCATCTCTTTTTCCATTACCTGACCTGTCCAGTGTAACGTTTTTGTTTCTAAAGCTAAACGTATACATTTCAGATCAAATATTTGTTCAGCACAAACACATTGGTCCTGAAATATTCTATTGCCTTCATAGTTTGACTAAACATACTTTAAAAGCGCTTCAAAACTTGGATTATGAGACTGATACTTTGTATATTTGTTAGATGTGGATACTTTGAGGGAATACATTAAAATAATTCAGTGTTACTTTTAAATAATCAAAATTTACGTGCTTAGATGCATTCATATTTGAACAATCCTCGTACAAAGTTTTGTTATATCAATAGGGGACATTTACATAAGTACAAGATTGTATATTACGAAATTCAGTGTACTTCAAATTTGACGTTTAATACGCATTAAAAAATAACTAACATTTAACTGATACCGTGCTGATTTAACAGATATTACAATGTATTATGTCTCGTTACTTTAAATGGGTATTGAATTAAATTGAATAAGTATAGGGATGTCATGATTAAACCTTAACTTAAAACAAAGAGAATCATTTTAAGATATTAAAACATTATCAATCAATACTGTAAAAAAATAAGATTTATAACGATTCTTTATTTGAAAATCACGCGATATTTGTAATGTGATATGTGACATTACAAAAACTGTTGGTTATAAAAAAAATAAATTACCCCTATTGTAATCATCAAATGTGTGTTTTGCCAACATTAATACTGATTAAATATCTATTCAAACGTTATAAGACAAAGTAGTACATTAATGTGTTACTAATCATGGCAAACATTGTACTCTTTGAGCATCTAAAAAGAATTTTTTTTATATTTGTAATGAAAGGACGCTTACATAATACTTATTTGTGTGGTATGACGGATAATTGAACGCAGACGTCAGCAGGTAGGGAGTTTGTTTTAAATAATTTGTCCGTGTAATACTAAATAACTGATTGAGTTGACAGTTACAATAAAATAAATATATTCGTCCTGAGAAGCACGAAAGTACGACAGTACAAAAGTACGGCTGCTAAACGCGACGGTATTATGGTAATAGTGTGATAGTAAGATGGCGAATAACGACGATACGATGGTGACAGTAAATTAAAGTGTAAAAGTGTCAGCATTGTACTGTAGAGCTCCGCCATTGTACTTCAATATTGTCAATATTGTTGCTTTCCACCAGCTTAGTAAAGAACCGTCGTAAGCGTAGTACTGCCGCCAACGTGATGTCACACTCCTGTCAAGCATGTGCCATTTATATCTCCCTCTAATATTTCTAGGGTGGATCGACGCCTTTAACCACTCTGCAACGAACGCTGTAAGAGTATCCACTATCCTCCAAAATATAAAATAACTAATATTTTTCTGGAGGGCAAGCCCATATGGGCAACCGGTGGCGAGTATAAATAAACTTAAATACACAAACACATAAGAGTATGCCTAGACCCCTGAAAAAGCATTGTATTCGATCACGAGACAATTTGTCCATGAAGGTTGCTACGCCTTTACTAAATTATCACTATTATGTGTAGTTAAATGCTCGTGCGCATCCCGGGGACAACTCTATTATTTGGGTCACATTTGAAATGGTTGCTATGAGAATTGTGTCTGCTAAAAACGAATGAATAGTTTGTTTACAAAATGATGAATTTGTGTCACTACATTTATTTGATCAATCAAACATTCACATATTAAGTCTATCTGTCATTCTTTTTACGATAATCACAGTTTGAAATTTTTTAATTTTCTTTCCACACTGTTCTTGTTTTTTTATTTATAATAATTTTCCTGCTGGCATTATTAATTGTACGGCTTTAATAAACTTTATGTTCTTTTTTTCAATTCTAATCCTTCATGATTCTTAAATGGAATACTAAACAGTGTTGAAAATTCAATACGGTATTACGATTGCTGTTACTAGGGGTCGTTAGATAGTTTGCACTTTACATTTATTTATTTCTCTTAATCAAACCGAGCCTGCAATTTTCACTTTTCACTCGAGATTTCATTTTCCCCCAGATTTATTACACTTCCTACATTGATGATGTAAATATATTTGTATTTTTATGTATAAAAGGAAAAAAAACCCAAACATAATGAACATATCACCTACTTATTAATACTATAATATAGAAACAAACACAATAACAAAATTATAACTTATTTATGGTACATTTATTTATTTCTTATCTATAGAGATATAATACGATCTAATTGAAATCAATATGTAGGCAAGAAATAATAAGTTCCGTGATTATTACTAAAAGATATACTATGTTCGTCCTTGAGTAAAATACTTTAATTACACAAATTAATCGCAATCTATGAAATTCTTACTGATTATGTCTCATTTGAATAGAAAAATAAACAAACTATATATGGGAAGCTCCATTCCATTTTACAGTTGAAATAAAGTTGGTCTTTTCTTTAAAAGAGCGCTAG
Source organism: Ruditapes philippinarum (assembly GCF_026571515.1). Lineage (NCBI taxonomy): Eukaryota > Metazoa > Mollusca > Bivalvia > Venerida > Veneridae > Ruditapes > Ruditapes philippinarum. The sequence goes on along the minus strand of NW_026866535.1, from coordinate 58,066 downwards.
TGTTTTGAATGACACTATATATTTATATTGTGAACACCCTAAGCTCATAGATTTCTAAACACAACATATTTACTTAGTGTGAAGTCAACATATCTTTATGTTATAAAGATATGTTATTTACAAAAAGACTGTGTATCAGTTATCAATAAACTCTAATATGAAATTTGAACATGGTTTATATTAAATTATACATCTTATCCAAAGTGTAATATATAAGATATAATTGTTACATTATATTCACGTGACAAATATTTATTTCATATTGAATGTAGACATAGCTAAAATCCTTTCTTGTTCCATTCTTATTTAATAGAAATAATTTATTGACATCTATACAATGAAAAACAATTTTTTAAATTCTGAATGCTTTTCCTAGAATAAGAATAACAGAATATTTTCTTGGAACTCTTATTATAATAAGATCATATATTCTTGGAACGTTAAAGTATATATAATTCAAATATTTAAAGTTTTTTAAAAAGACAAGAGGGCCATGATGGCCCCAGATTGCTCCTTTGGCCCATTAACCACATCCAAGCAATGTCTGCATCCTGACAACTTTTGATGACAATGAAGTCAAAAATGTGAACTCTAGTATGTAAACAAGGTTTAACAAAGTTATTTCCATAGTTGGCCAGCGTGACCTAGCTTTTTACTCCTGGTGACCCATATTCAAACTTGACCTAGAAATCATCAAAACAACCTTCTTAACCAATATTCAGGATATTTGGATTAAAACTGCAGCCACTAGAGTGTTATCGAGATTTTTCTATATTTTTGCTGCTGTGACCTTGTCTTTAGCCGAAAATGTCCCGTATTTAAACTTGACCTAGAAATCATCAAAACAACCTTCCTGACAAATATCCAGAATATTTATATAAAACCTGCAGCCACTAGAGTGTTCAAAAGATTTTTCTATTTTTAACTCTATTTTTAACTCCTGTGACCTACATTTTGAAAGAAAATGACCCATATTCAAACTTGACCTACAAATCATCAAAACAAATTTCCAGGACATTTGGATCAAAACTGCAGTTAGCTCCAGTGACCTTGTTTTTGATCCGAGATGACCCATTTTCGTTCTTGACCTAGAAATCATCAACATAACCTTCCTGACAAATTTCCAGAATATTGAAATCAGATCTGCAGTCACTTAAGTGTAAGCGATTTTTTTCTATTTTTAGCTCCTGTGACCTAGTTTTTGCTCGAAGATGACTCATATTCAAATTTTACCTAGAAATCATCAAAACAACCTTCCTGAAAAATATCCAGAATACTTAGATCAAAACTGCAGCCACTAGAGTGTTATAAAGATTTATCTTATTTAAGCTCCTTTGACCTAGTTTCTAAAGGGAAATTACCCATATTCAAACATGACCTACAAATCATCATAACAACCTTCCTGTCAAATTTCCAAAATATTTGCATCAAAACTGCCGCCACTAGAGTCTAAACAAGCTTCTCTTTTTAGCTCCTGTGACCTAGTTTTTGATCCAAGATGACCCATCTTCGTTCCTGACCTAGAAATCATTAAAGCAACCTTCCTAACAAATTTCCAGAATATTGGAATCAAACTGCAGCCACTTAAGTGTCAGCGATTTTTTTTCTATTTTTAGCTCCTTTGACTTAGTTTTTGACCGAAGATGACCAATATTCAAACTTGACCTAGTAATCATCACATCATTCTTCCTGACAAATTTCCAGAATATTTGGATCAAAACTGCAGCATCTAGACTGTTAACAATATTTTTTCAATTTTAAGCTCCTGTGACCTAGTTTTTGACCAGGGATGACCAATATTCAAGCTTGACTTAGAAATCATCAAAACAACCATTCTGACAAATTTCAAGAAATTTTAATCAAAACTGCAGCCACTAAAGTGTTAACAAGCTTTTTCTATTTTTAGCCTCTGTGATCTAGTGTTTTACCCGAGATGACCCATCTTCGAACTTGACCTAGAAATCATCAAAAAAACTTCCTGACAAATTTCCATAATATTTAGATAAAAACTGCAGCCACTAGAGTGTTAACAAGCTTTTTCTATTTTTAGCCCCTGTGACCTAGTTTTTTTGCCTGTAATGACATATTTTCGAACTTGACCTAGAAATTATCACAGCAACCTTCCTGACAAAGTTCTAGAATATTGAAGTCAAAACTGCAGCCACTAGAGTGTTAACACGATTTTTCTATTCTTAGCTCCTGTGACCTAGTTTTGACTTTGACCCTAAGTGAACCATCTTCCGACTCGATCTGTGTTTTATTAAGTAAAACATTCTGACCTAGTTTGATAATGATCAAATCAAAACTGTGACTGCTAGACTGTTAACAACCCAATTATTGACGCCGCACGACGCATGACGACGGACGCCGGACATAGCCCCATCACTATACCTCACCTTGACCACTTCGTGATCAGGTGTGATAAAAAGAGATAACTTTAGTTTTTATATCAGCTAGGTTTCAACCAAAAAGCAAAAATACAAGTTGTAGCGCACAATATTAGATTAAAAGAATACACTCCGCAAAGCAACGTACAATGTAAGTTGTCTTTGAGAGGTGTTTTACTGGAGAGATTTATTTATTGTAAATTTTTACTTTATGAAGAATTAAAAGGGGAAATTGTTGTGTAAAGGTTCGCTTTGGGGTGCACGGTATCTGTTTTACACAAAATCTAAATTATAAAATTCAATACACAACGTACGATTTGTTACGGTAGAGTTATTACTTTCGACGCAATAATAGATACGTTAAAATATGTTTTTTTATTAAATTACTTTGGAAGTATGAAGTTTTGAGGCGATTATATTTTCATTATAATTTCTTAAGATTAAACTCATCAAAATTATGTGATATATTTTTTTGATAAACAATCATTAAAAAAATATTGTTGCTACACCGGTGTTTTGTATCGGCTATAGTTGAAGGAAACGTTTATAAAATAGTGTTTATCATGGCAATACAATACTACAAGAACCGGTTGAACCGGGTGATACTCCCCGAATATGTTGTGCACACAGAAAAGAAAAAGTCTTGTAGTTCCAGAGTTATGTCCAGGACGAAGTTCAAAGTGCATTTATTCACACTTAGGCAATATTGAGTTACTGTTCTATACACTGCTCCTCTAACCAATGATATCTATCTACCTACAAAGTTTCTTGTTTCTCTTGTCAGAGTTATATACCGGACAAAGTTCAAAATGTAAATATGAACATAGAGCAATAGCTCCAAATTAGGGCAAGGCAGGGTTACAGTTCTTATGCTATGCACATCTACCCGATGCGATCTACCCACCTACAAAATGTCTTGTTCATATCTATTATACTTTCAAAACTATGTTCTGGCAATGTTCAAAGAGTAAAAATGAACAAAGGGAAATAACTCCAAAATAAGGCAAGGCAAAGTAAAGGCTCTTTTCGATGGCACTACTACACAATGGGATTTGTCTACCTACAAAGATTTATTTTGATATCTCTTGTAGTTTCAGAGTTATGTCCCGGGGGAGTTTAAATTGCTACAATGATAAAATGGCAATAACCTCAAAATAAGACAGAACATTGTTATGGTCCTTTTGCACTGCACTTCTACCAAATAAAATTATTTATCACTGTACAAAATTCTATGTTGATACTTCTTATAGTTTCAGAGTAATGTCCCAGACAAAGTTCCATGTGTAAAAATGACCATAGGGCAATAACTCCGAAATTTGGAAAGGTAGAGTTTGGGGTTTCTTTGCACTGCACCTCTACTTAATAAGGGTTTATATACCTACAAAGTTTCATGTTGGTACATATTATAGTTTCAGAATTATGTCCCAAACAAATTTCAAGGTGTAAAAATGAACAAAGGGCAATAATTCCAGTTATGAGATTTTTTGGCACTGCACTTCTACCCAATGAGATCTACATCTTCCTACAATGATTCATGTTGATATCTCTAATAGTTTAGAACTCTGTGACTAGGATGTGTCGCCTTGTGAACGGTATAGCTGTCATTTAGGCATTTTCTTCTACAATATAGGTTATTTATAAACACAGCTCTTACAATGTACATGCACCTTGAGCTTTAGTGGCAGTTGAACTGATTGCAACAATGTTACATCAGGATTCATAAAACTGTTATTTAATAAAAAAAAACCTTGGAATATTCTTACACTGACAGATCAGTGAAGGACTTTGTTATGAATTCTTAAGCACTGTACTGCAGGTAAATGAACAAGAACTGGTTGATCCGAGTGATGCTCCCCAAAAAGGTTTTAAATGCAAGAAAGTATACCTCTTGTAATTTCAGAGTTTTGTCCCGGACAAAGTTCAAAGTGCAATAATTCGAAATATAGGCAAGACAGAGTAACTATTCTTTTCACTGCTCATCAACTCAATAATATTCATCTACCAACACAATTTCTTGTTCATGTCTGTTATTTCCCGAAAAAAGATCAAAATATAAATATGAACAAAGGGCAATAGCTCCAAAATTAGGCAAGCCAGAGTTACAGTTCTCATGTACTGCACATCTACCTCATGAGATTTATCTACCTACAAAGTGTTTTGTTCATATCTATTATACTTTCAGAACTTTGTCCTGGACAATGTTCAAAGTGTACAAATGGACAAAGGCCAATTACTCTAAAAAGGCAAGGCATTGTTATTGTTCTTTTGCACGGCACGTCTACACAATGAGATATATCTACCTACCTTTTTTAATGTTGATATCCCTTCTAGTTTAAAGGTTATGTTTCGAACAAAGTTCAAAGTATTAAAATGAACAAAGGACAATAACTTCAAAATAAGGCAGGCAGAGCACTTCACTACTACCAAGTAAGATAATTTCATCTTGATACCTCTTAAGGTTATGTCCCGAACAAAGTATAAAATGTTAAAATAAACAAAGGATAATAACTACAAAATTAGGCAAGGCAGAACACTGCACTACTTCCCAGTGATATGGTTTCATGTTGATACCTCTTATAGTTTTAGAGTTTTGTCAGAGACAAAATTCACAGTATGAAAATGGACAAAGGACAATAACTCCAAAATAAGGCAAGGCAGAGTTACGGTTCTTGTGCAATTAGATCTATCTACCTACAAAGTTTCATGTTGAAATCAGTTGTTGTTACAGAGTGATTTCCCGGACAAGAAAAGCGGACGGACGGATAAACGGCGACTATATGCTACATGTTTGGGAGCATACAAATTGTGTCCGAAATATACCGATTTTAATGCCGCTGTTTTAATGTTCTCGTTTAAAATATAAGCAGCGATATCATTATCAAATGCTCGATAAAAAATGACCCTTGCATTTAAACCTGCAATAAACGTTACATTTTGTGTTAATTTTGTACAATATCGTGTGTCTATTTGTGAGTTTGCTTTTGTTTAATTTTCTCACTTCATATTTATACACAATCATTATACAGTGTTAAAATTGTTGTCATTGCATGATGTTGGTTTTGGATTTTGATAATTAAAGTGTATATATCGGTAAATGGTGATTACGACGAAACACATTATTAGTCGTCTGCATTTTTAACTGGAAGTAATGTACTAACCTAAACAAATCTTGAAAAGTTGTCTGTTATTTTGGTTAATTATTTCAAATATTTTAATCAAAACGCAGAGATAAAACGCATCAATGCGAGAATGATGACACCGCTGAAATAAGATACGCATAAATCTGAAACCTCTTATTTTAACCAAAATTGCAGAATAATAAGCAGAAATAAATACTTATACGGTATAAATCTTCGATGACCAGTTTGTTTGCCTATCACAGCGCACAGGGAAATCTGTTATTATTTTATTTAATCTACATGTATGTATTAATAATATAAACAAGTGATACAAGTAGTGGCCACGCATTACAAGCACGGTTTCGTAAAATGCATTCACACGTGTAAACTGTATAATATATCCTCTATTCAACCAAAGTTATTATAGAAGTTAATATATGAAAGAGTTAATACCCAAGTTCTACTACAAACTCTTCATTAAAACCTGTAACATTGCAGGAAATAACTAACATTTCAATATTTATATTGAGTGTCAAACTGTCGTCCATGATGCAGGTGTGTTTATGTTCCAAGTATTTTCATTGGCTGATGAAAAAAACCGCTAACCGTCGCTGCTATACCCTGTCTTTATCCGGATTATTATTATTCATTAGACAATGAAATTGACAGTCACTAGGAGAAATAGGGTTTATGCATGGAACATACGGGCTCATTCAAAATGGAAGCCGAGGATAGAAATGATCAAAACAAACAATAATTGTTACAATAATTTGTACCAAAAATTAATGAGTTGATTGTGGTAGATGATTGATTTTTAACTGATTAAATGATTAAACTTTTTTTATATGAGCATACATTTGCATTAGATATTGTTTTAACAAACCAAAATATTACGAACGTGTGTAAAATGAAACACGAAATGTTAATTTTAATAATATTTTGTCCATGTATCAAAGTGAATCATTTTTTTTTAAATTATCGATTCTTGTATGAATGTTCAACAATCAAAAAATGAAAAGCTGTCGTATACTGCGTTCTGATTACTTTTCATGAATAGAACAATTTTGAGTTGTATCCATTGTTATAATATATATAATATTATATAAATACTAATAGGAGGAAAGAAAAAAGGCAGAATCCCCGGTGTCTCAGCGTATTACTAAGATGTCGAGTTTTTTTTTCAAAAGCAATAACAAATTTAACCCTCCTGGCAATAGTACATTATGGAACTGACTTTTCATTCAATTAACTAAATCTATATCCGTTGTCATTTCTGACTAGCATTTATCCAATAACTCACGAATTATGCAATACGCATTTTGCTCCTCTTTCAAATTGCAATGCAACTCATAGGAACGCTGGAACAGGACCGCATATTGCGGCGCATAAATGGCTTTACATATTGTTTCTCCGACCTTTGAATATCTTTTTATATTATGCGAGCGGGTGGTCTTTAATTATCTAATCTCAATTAAATATAATCTGCTAATTTACAAATCAGTCAAATTTACGGTATATTAAAAAAAGTAAAGGAGTGGCATCCGCCATTTACCGAAACGTTCGGTGTAAGTTATCCCCCTTGATATGCTTGATTTTTGTTTTAATTTTTCTAGTAATGAATACGAGATGAGTGCCTAAAATATTTATCTATGGATCATGTTTTAATATTCTTTTTTTTCAGTTAGGCAAAATCAGTTGGACCATATTACTAAAGTGTCTGTTTTCTCCATTTTAACAAATCAATACACGATTACGCCCGTTATAATGCCGCCTATACATGTCAACACGTGTAAACAATAAACCGTTAACGTTATATCCGGACGATACCTGATAGTTGACAAAAATAACGGGAACAAAATTCTGAAAAAAATAGTAATCAATTGTAGCCAAAGCTGAAAACGTTGCGGCAAATGGCGGATGTCACTCCTTGTCTTTTTTTATAATACCGTAAAATTTGACCAGTTTTAAAAGAGACAGATTGGGTTCAATTTTCAATTAATAATATATTTTTTGAGTCCATACACTCGGATAATACTAAAAGTTACCTACCGGCTCTTTTGTTAAAAGCGGTCTAGTAAATCACTTACCGACCGGTTAACAGGTCTGCAAATAGATACCGACCGGTTATTGTTCTATTGTTCTCTATACAATAGAAAATATGTGAAGTCGAGAAACTCGTGCATTACAGTACACAACAATATTCACCGTAAAATAACGCTGAATTGTGGGGGGGGGGGGGATAATGACCACTTTGAATAGGAGAAAGGGTCGATATATATTTTAAAGATTATTCGAAATTAATTAGCGCATACGGCTGTAAGTACCCTCATAACTTAAAGTGAGAAAAACGAACTGGCTTACTGTTCTAGCGTCGAAGTTTTGTATTTCGCCGATATTAATGAGTATAACAACGCACATTAAGCCTTTCTTTAAAGTTTGATTTTTGGTATACTTAACACATTTGCCGAACTATATAGCTTCATAAGATACTAGTTTTCAGTATTTATTTCCACAATTATGTCGGAATTTGCACAATCCTGCATTATTTTAACAATTCTGCATTATAGGATATATACGACGATTTTATTATTGGGGCATATCGAATCAAAGTCAACTTCTGCATCTTTCTTTTTTTCCAAAATATTACTTTCAGTGAGAGTATAGTTCATCTTAAGTATAAGGCCGTTTTTCTCATTTTGTCCCAGTCATTTTTACATTACAATTTGGATTTTGTATACCAGTACCAAGAATACGACTTGCGCTTCCATTCTAGACCGCGTGCTTACATGCCGTCTTATAACGGATAATGCTAATTAAGAATACACGGAAAGAAAATTCTTCCAAACAAGGAAGAACATTTAAAATCAGCCATCATAAAAAACAACAACAACGGTGTAACTACATGTATGACTAATATTTATTCATAGAACCCCGTCTTTTACTTTCCTTTGAAAAAATCGTATATTTAAATTATATAAGAAATAGCCTGATCATCTATTTACCATGAAATTTATTATATATAAAGATGAAGTGTTCCGTTTTTATGATTAGAAAACATTTAATCTTCCTCAGCATTTGTTTATATCATGAATATGTTATGTATTCATATATCAAATAATGATCTTACCTTTCCCTACTCGACAAGTTCTGTTTTCATTTTCTGTGACTCAACTCAACAAGTACATTACCTAACGAAACCCCACGAAAATCACGAGAATATTCAAATAACAACTGATTTGTGAACGAATAAATTACAAGGGCATAGCGGATGGTATCTTTGCTTGGTTTTGGAATGCTTTCTTAAACATGATAAAGTAAATAAGTAGTATGTTTCTTGTGAGTAATATTATATAAATAACACATGGGTTTGTGGGTAACAGTAAAAATATCATCCCGAGAAAAATACTGTTACCCGAGGCGTAGCCGAGGGTAACAGTATTTTTACGAGGGATGATATTTTTACTGTTACCCACAAACCCATGTGTTATTTATTTTATTACCCCGAACAAAAATACTGAGATGATCTGAAATTGTCAACTAAATCTAACTGTAACAAAAATAAACCAAGAGTAACAATAACTAAACTGTCCTTACCTTTTAAGTTTAAAGTGTACTTTACTGTATGCCTACTTGAGAAGTTTTCTTTTTCTTTTATTCTTTAAGCATGTGATGATATCTACAAACCATAAACATACAATAAGCTAGGTTTTATTTAGGAAACAAAACACTAACCCATTTACACGGTTATGATCTGTGAAATCTGATCCTTCTGTTTCCAGAATATTCTTAGCATGGTTTTTGACAAAATTACGATGATATCCTATGTCCACCATATCTGTAACGTTTCACTGATTAAATTTGTTAAATAATCCTTTGTTGCATGCTTAAATCTTCTGCATGTTCCAGTTTGACACATAATTATTTACATTGCAATCACTTCCGTTGAAAACGGATGTTCACTTTTTGACTATTGAGCAAAAAGATATTTTATACGCGAAAAGCACACCAGGGTGCAAACAACTAAATTTTATGAGTGTCATAGTGACTCCAGAGGAGAAATTAATGTCCTATCGGGGTTAAACGTTGAAAATAAGAATGAATCGAGAAAAAAAATGGCGGCCATTTTATTTCATTTTATTTAGGAAATAGACCACGTGACCGCTTAAAAATACTGTTACCTATGTAACAGTACAAAATTTTTAGTCACGTGGTACACTTGCATTAACAGTAAAAATAACTCCCAGAGGCCTATGGGAAATTAGCATTACGAAAAAAGTGAGGGGTAATAATAATAAATACTGAGCTAAAACTGACGTATGGATAGAAAAACAAAAGAGCATGTAGGTAAGATAGTTACCGCACCCGGAATAGGTCTGCATAGTATTTACAGACCCTGTGGCCTTTTAAAAACCTCGATCGCTACGCTCTCTCGGTCTTCAAATCGCCACCCGGGTCTGTAAATACTATGCAGACCTATTCCTCGTACGGTAACTATTACATATTTAGATGTAGCAGAAACGTTTTTAAAAACCGTTACAAGATCGAAAATATACGCCGCAATCTGCGGTCCCGTTCTCGAGTTCCAATGATGCAACTCAGCCATGTCAAACCAGTATACAAAACAACATGTATTTAAATGACCTGCTAAAGTTTTATTACACGTGCAAATCGTGCCATAATAGATCGTTTGTTTGAAAAATCAATACTCTTTCTAACGGTATATCATACATGTAACTCAACGTGCAAATGATGGTTAAATTGAATGGTTGTCACTTATTAAAATATGCGCCTAGTATTAAGATAGTCCAATGGGTAATACATTACCTCCACTTTGAAAAGTATTCAAATAGGCTAGAATAACTTGTCAACTACATTGGAATTGATGGGCGTAGGTTCAAACACCAGAATGGGCATCTTTTTTTCTTTTAAACGTTATTTATGTATTTTTCAGATCCTTTGTGGAAGAGAAAATTGCTTAATTTTAATTATATAGTTATTGTAGGTATTAATTTGCTAAAAAACGCCTAATTTAACAGCAAATATGATACCAGATATTTTCAAAGTTTAAAAAATAAAAATTACACGGTAAAAGTATTTCATATTTCGCATAATCAATCAATATACTTCAAATAAAAACTTAGGCAAACTTTGATAAATGCCCATTATTGTGTTTAGTTTAAAGTATATTTTAAATAAGGCTTTTCATATAAAAATTGTCAAATAAGTGTTTAAAGTAGGTAGAGTAGGGTAACATTTTTATACATATGAAAAGCATTTTTGGTTTAGAAACAATCATTTTGCTTGTATAATTTGTTACCTGATTTTATTTCTTGACAATATCCAATAGGAAAACATTTTTCATAATAATGATATTATAGATTATTTATAGTTTCTTCATTTCTGAAAAAAAAACCTTCTTAAAGCAAAGGTTTAGATATATGTATAATATGTAATAGAAAGAGCACCGAAACACGAGGCTATCTGATTTGTACGAGGGGGTGTAGCCCCCGAGTATTAATCAGATTGCCGAGTGTTTTGGTGTTCTTTCTCTTTTGTATCATAGTCAAACATAAAAGCACGTTCCCTGTTGTCACAATAAGAAACCCCGGCAAAAATGAACCAATGAACGAACATCTGAATATGACATTTCTGTCGCTTTCCCTTTCTCTGCCGTCACAATATGTAAACCCCAGCAAAAAAGAGCCAATCAATGGGCATGCTCTGGAGTGCGGGTAACTAATATCCGCACTCCAGTTAACGCACTGTGCATGTATATGTATACGATTTAACCCCGATACATTTTCAACAGAAAGGTCTCCAAACTATGATACAAATAAGATATATATGTATATATATATCTCCATAACTCATAAACCCTACGGTAAATTTTGTTTAATTGTTGCATACAGGTGACCTTTAATAAAGACATATAACAGTCCTATGTTCTCAATTGTACAGTTCTTTATAATGCTCATTAAATATGGATATAGAATTATAGATTGATCTAAGTACCAGTGGTTAATATGTAATAGAAAGAGCACCGAAACACGAGGCTATCTGATTTGTACGAGGGGGCGTAGCCCCCGAGTATAAATCAGATTGCCGTGTGTTTTGGTGTTCTTTCTCTTTTGTATCATAGTCAAACATGACAGCACGTTCCCTGTTGTCATAATACGAAACCCCAGAAAAAATGAACCAATGAACGAGCATTTGAATATGACATTTCTGCCCCTTTCCCTTTCTCTGCCGTCACAATATGTAAACCCCAGCAAAAATGAACCAATCAACTGGCATTATCTGGAGTGCGGGTAACTGATACCTGCACTCCAGTTACCGCACTGTGCATGTATATGTATACGATTTAACTCTGACATTTTTTCAACAGAAAGGTCCCCAAACTATGATACAAATAATTATAATTTGTAAACGAATAGATTTAGTAAATTTTAGGTGAGGTAAGGAAGAATAGGACATCACTAAATACAGATTAACAACTGCAACAAATATGTCAAGAATAACAAAACATGATCTACGTTGCTCAATTCGAAACGCATATTTGCAAACAAAATTTAACACATTAACCTGACGCTGCGGTTTTAATAATCATTTTTAATAAAGAATGTCATGTCATACTGTACACCTACGTAATTCTAAATTAGTCTTTGTGATACTATCTGATACTAATAACTTTTTATCTTTGTTTAGCTTCAGTTTCGTTTGATTTAAAGATTAATATGGACGACGATTTAAGTAAAGACGCATTTGCTATTTCACCAAGGCAACCAGAAGACCAAACAAATTCGCATACACAGACGATTCAAGACAGGAGTTCTTTTCCAATAAAAGATCAAAAGGAGCAAAATAACTATCTACCACCAGACACCAGAAATATTACTTGTTCTCCAGGACAACACGGGTATAACCAGTCTCAGTCAGAAAATGATTTAGAGGAAATTTATACTAGACAAGTAGAACATAAGGAAGAAGTAAAAGTAAAAGATATGGGTGATGTAGACATCGCGCATACAAAGGATGAAACGGAAATCAAAACATCTGAAACACGAGAAACACAAACATCTCGGGAAGGCAATAATGATAACCAGGATAGGCAAGTACATATGAATAATCAACGGAAAGAACTCTGTCTTCCACCAAATCCACCACTGGATTGGCGTTTGAATGAACTTCTTGATTGCATAGCGACTAATGTTGACGAAACAAAATTAAAAAGAATAAAACTAATGTTTACAGGTATGATGTTTTTGACAAGTTCAATAAGAATGCAATCACGATATAGATTTACACATCATGACAAGAATTAGGTCGACTCGAACTGGTGAAACATAGTGATTTGTAAACATGTTAAACCTACCTACAAATTTTCTTTAAATTTCCAGTAAACCCGAAGCTGTGACGGGTAAATGCTCATATCACTTTTGTCATTTAGCTTTGTAATATATCATTATCATTTCAATGTTTTGCTGTTTAGAGCCCGTCACTAAGTTGAATCGTAAATTCATTCTAAGATATTTTATTTCCAATCCGTGAAGATCGTTAAGCATGATATTAATGTTGTGTTTTATGCTAGTTATGTTCCTTTTTTTTCTGTTTCAAGTTGGTTGGATTTAATACTCCCACTTATATATTTATTTTCACAAAATCTTTTATATATGACATTTGATGTCTTGTATGTTATATGCATACTTTATAACTGCTATCAAAATTCCATTTTAATAGGTTCGCCCAATGTCTTCATGTCGACTTACATGCTTTGTTTCCCATTGAAGGTTCCGTAATAACCGTTGTGAAGACATCTGCGGATGTTTCTAAATCCGAAATTTGAAGTCTGTAAATATGTTGCCAGGGAATGGTAGCTTACAATAACCACTTCCATCCATGGACAAAATTGCATTTTTGCCGTTTTGGGCGTTTATTTCTCTATTTATTATTGATTTTTGGTGCAATTAATAAGGCATATGTTATAAAATTTAATAATTGTTCAGCCAGTAACATTACCTTGACCAAAACATCTGCGAACTGTGTAAGTGAATCAACTTTTATGATTATAATTATATTCACGCACCTGAGGTCGTTTATTCATATATGACACAGTGCGAACGATAGCGATTGCTTAACTAAAGAAAGGTATTTTACGTATGGGTGCACAACTGCTTATCATTAATCCATTTGTTAACAAAGTTGGTTTCATAGAATAAGATTATTAACTAGGTATATACATCGGTGTTCAATAAACACGCGGAAAAATGCTGTTTTATTTTCAATACTCATGGGATTTTCACGTTCTCTTTACATGTTGAAAATAAACGTACAGTTTACGTATACACAAAATGTCAATAAAAACGGATTAAACTTAATTAAAAATAACATGTATCTCTAAGGTAATTCCATTCAAATCGACCTAACGTCGTAACAACGTCACACATGTGCTCATATTCAGCTCTTCGTGTATAATTCAGTATATTGTACCGATACTATAATCCGCGAATTGTTGTGAGACGATAATTGTCGAGCAGCTTTAATGTCCAATGACGTGATTTGACGTTACAATCCTGGGACTTCCATTGCGCTTGTCGTCATGAAAGCTTTGCTGGACGTCTTGAAATCATGTATGACTCTTGTACATTGCCGTTTTCTTAATCGCCTGATCATATTCCTTGAGCATTGTGTCTTTCTTTAAAACCCCGTTTTACACGCAAAATTATTATGAAAATGTTCTTCTTCAGCCAATTTAATGCATAAGCATACAATGTGGTCGTTAAACGGATCATTGGCGTCACACAATAACATGACGTCAAATACACTACGCCAACGAATTGCGCGTAAATACGGTTTGGTGATAATGGCACGATAAACATTAAAATGCGACGTCATTATTTAACAGCGAATATCTGAAAAAAAGAACCAAAGTGGGCCGGTTATCGTTATATGTGGTTTCCATAGCTACCGTTTCCAACATATGATACCACTGATATATGACTGAACAGCAGTCTTTGCTGAAAATTCTTTAAATATGTTTGACGTCTATAAAACTGTATAAGGTTAATTCAGCTTAGTAATACTTAAAAAAGGGAAATGGCGACAAGTCTCCGCGTATTTATTGAACACACCTCTTGCGTCTGTTTAACGAAAACGACATCATATTTCAATCTATTTAATCATAGTTACGCGATCACAAACAAAATTCTATAAGTGCCAAAAGCACAATAAGGCATTTATGTTGTATTTGAATGAGGTCGTTGGTTCAAGCCATTTTTTAACATGTTTTCTTTTTCTTTGAAATGTCTTTTTTCGTTAAGGCACTTTTATTAAATCAAAATACACGCCAATTATGATAATAAGTGCCTGATAAAAATACAACAATAGCAAACGTTCCACCATGAACGTCGTATCTTCTATAGTTTTAAATATTGTTCTATAAAGCATCAAAACATTCAATGGCGCTGCAGAATAGCTAAACATTATTTGCTACAGTGTGTGAAATATAACGTTTAGTATCTGAAATCTACATAATATTTATTCAACGTGTTAATTAGTATGCTAGATCAATGATTAGGATTAAATTGCTTCACCCGTTTTATAATTTGAGCCGCGTCACGACAAAACCAACATAATGGGTTTGCGACCGGCATGGGTCGAGACCAGCCTGTGCAACTGCACAGTCTGATCAGGATTCATGCTGTTTGCTATCATTTTCTCTACTTGCAAAAGGGTCGGTAAGCGAACAGCATGGATCCTGATCAGACTGCGCGGATGCGCAGGCTGGTCTGGATCCATGCTGGTCGCAAACCCATTATGTTGGTTTTGAGGTGACGCAGCTCATTTGTGTTTGTAGTTTAGGTGTGAGTTCAAGTTAAATAAAGCGGGTTTTAATTCATGCTAAAGGTATATTGAAACGATGTTATAGAAAACTATATAATAATAATATGCCTTCAAAAGTATATCTTACTTGCAGACGGTTAATAAAATGATCATATCACATTCTCTTCCAGGACCAAACGGAATAGGTAAAGGAGTTCTTGAAAAATGTAACTCGTGTGTTGAATTGTTCACAGTCTTGAAGCAACGAGGGTATATATCGAGAGATAATGTTTTGTATTTGAATAAAATTCTTTACGTTTTGCAAGAACATGACTTACTTCAGAAAACAGTTGAGTATTGTATGAAGGAAGGCGACGTCATATATTATTACTCTGTTGACAGACGACCTGGTAATATATCATTTGATTTTTTTCTTTTGAAACTTCAATTTCTAAACAGTCCCAAATGTAAGTTATGAAATAAGTGCGTTAAGCTTTGATAGATGTCAAATAGATGAATAAAATAGTTCGATATTACTCATATTGAACTCTTAAATGTAAGAAAACAGTCAAAAATACTTAACTTAGTTGTAATTACAATATAGTCTGTTATTTGTTTTAATACTTCGATTGCTTCTCGCAAAAATATAAATATATAAAACGTTTAAATTATCGATAACTAGTTATCTTTATTTTTCGTTCAACAAATACGAACTACCTATAAGCTATATTAAATTTCAATGAAATTAAATATCTTAAAAATATGTAGAAAAAAAATATTTTCTAGATGTCGGGGAAAAGGAGATAAAGATCCACGTCAAAGCTGATGTTCAAAATTACAACAAAGAACAACTTGATCTGTTACGTAACGTCGTGGCTAGTATTGCTTGTATTCCCCCTGAAGAAATATTGATATCTGCTGTTGAGCCAGGATCAAGCTTCATCATCATATTTACGATGCCTGAAATGTATGCCGACATACTACAAAGCATGTTAGAGAAGAAAGTGAATCTTCGAAGATTTACAGCCATAGATGTGGATATCATCATAATAGATGGCAAACAATACGATGTTACAGGTTAGGACTTTCAAACACTACACAAAATGAACTGTGTCCGATATAAATTTTTCCCAATGAATAATTCAACAACTTGTTGGCAATATAGCCATCAGAAGGAAATATCATGTAAAGTTGGAAATATTTGACATTTTTTACACGTCTTCTATTTTCTTTTGATTTTATTCTTTTTTTAAACAGGGGTGGGGGAAGCAATAATAAACATGTTCCCTGGTATGAAGAGTAATAAGATTAATATCAATTAACTGACTTGGGGAACTAAATTTGACCAGTAGAATACAATTCTCACCGAAAATATGTAAATATAGCTCTATGCAACAGCTTCGAAAATTTTAATTGTCCCCCGCCTTTTATGAAGAAAAAAAGGGGATAAAAAATAGGCTCCATCCTTCTGTCCGGCCGTCCGTCCGTTCGTCCTGACGTCCATCCTTCACACTTTCGTGTCCGGTCTATAACTTTGTCATTTATCGAAGGAATTTAAAATAACTTGGCACAAGTATTTGTTATAAAAGGACGATGTTGCACTTGTTTATTCAAGGTCAACATTGTCTTTTTGAGAGTATATGTCGTGTTCGGTCCTTTACTTTCTTATCCTTGAAGGGATTTTGTAAATATATGCCACAATTGTTCACAATAATGAGACAATATGTCATGCACAAAAACCGGTCATCTATCTCCAAGGTCAAGATGAAACTTGAAGGTCAAAGATTAACATATTCTGTATATTTTCGGTCCATGATTTTTTCGTAGATCAAAGGATTTTGAAAATACTTAGCACAAATAGTCTCTATAATAACACGATGTGTCATGCACATCACCTGCATCCCTAGCTCCAAGGTCAACGTCACAATTAGAGGTCAAAAATTAACGTAGTCTGTTGTAGGGTATATTTTGTGTCTGATCAAGAACTTCTTCATAGTTGAAGAGATTTTAAAATAACTTGGCACAGAAAGTCACAGTAATAAGACGACATGTCAATTACAACACCTTCACCCCTACCTCCAAGGTCAAGGTCACACTTAGATGTCAAGTCTAACAGAGTCTGTTATAAAGTATATTTTGTGTCCCGTCCATAATGAGGTTGGGGAATTTTGAAATTACTTGGCACAAATAGTCACAATGATAAGATGATCACCTGTGTCCCTACCTCTAAGGTCACACTTTGAGGTCAAATATGTACATAGTCTGTTATAGAGTATATTTTGTTTCTAGTCCATAACTTTTTCGTAGATTAACGGACTTTAAATATACTTTGCACAAATAATCACAATAAAAAGAAAATATGGGTCCCTACCTTCAAGGTCACACTTAGAGGTCAAA
This sequence comes from Ruditapes philippinarum, assembly GCF_026571515.1. Lineage (NCBI taxonomy): Eukaryota > Metazoa > Mollusca > Bivalvia > Venerida > Veneridae > Ruditapes > Ruditapes philippinarum. Next base: position 40,344 of record NW_026866535.1, on the reverse strand, counting down.
GATTAATATTATCTGTAAATGGGTTTATTTTGTGTCCAATCTATAACGTCTTCATAGTTCAACGGATTTTGAAAATTCTTGGCACAAATATTTAAATAATAAGACGATATGGCATGCACAACACCTGCAACCCTACCTCCAAGGTCAGAGTCACACTAAGTGGTCAAAGCTTAACATAATAGATTTTTAAATTCCATGTTTCATTTTATTTCTTTAATAAATTTTCTGTTGCATTGGCAGATCTAGCTGTGATCATAATTATGTACTGAAAGTACTGAGAGCCATACCAAAATCTTTTGAAATAGCACACTTTAATGCTTAATATAAATTTTCCCTGAGGCGGGGGAAGTTGGCAACTCTGTTACAAATTCTTGTTTACAATTATATCAACATGCAATCAATCTATAATACTTTTCTAAAATATGTATGCATCCTTTATTTCTTCTTTGTTCAGTTTAAAAAGTAAATCAAAAAAGGCAAAAATATTAATTCGTAAACAAGTTTATTGCCGGGATTTCGTAAAGTTAAAGCCTTGTTATATGCATTTAATGCTCGACTGACGCATTTGGTCTCATAAATGTAGCCCTCTATTCAACTATATCATCCACTACACCCTCTCATCAACACATCGATATTGTTTTCAATACAAAATAGCAGCATCACAGTAATAAGTTATATCACAGCTGGCTGGAATTGATTAGATATATACAAAACATGACCCTTGTTAGTGAAAAGGAATATATGTTTAAAATACGAATCTGAACTGAAGCGAAATATCTTACTTTTAACGCTTAATTTTGGTCGATAAATTCAATTCTTTTGGACGTGGAAAGGAATATGATTTGATCATTTTGATTATCAGTCTGCGGGTAAAATATATCGAATAAATACTCATTCTTGTTGCTGTCTAGTTGAGCTGTAGAAAATTTTATGATATATTTTGAGCAATTGGCTAGTATGATGGTGATTGACATATTATTAAAAATGAAATTGTTAAGGATTGCATGTAAAAACGACCTTTATGATAAAAAGTCTGTCCCCTCACTTAAACAATATAACGTTACCGATATACTTTAATAAAAAAATGTACGAGTTAAGTTTTGCATAGTAAGAAATAATATTGAACATGATCAGGGTAAAATGTACGGGCATTTTGACGTTTACCTGTGCAGACATCATTGATAATTGGATGGGCATAAATTCACTTCAAGTTGGCGTAGAGTACATGTATGAACATAGTTATTGTCTTTTGAAACAATCCGATAATATAACCACGTTTCAATCATAAATGTAATAAGATATATTTTACTATAGGGCAAGATGCTGTCATAGATGTAAGTGAGCAATGTCAGGAACTCATGAATGTATATAAACAACTTGCAAAAACAAGAACTGATCTCGAAGAAATGGAGATTATCAATTTGAATTACCAAAAAGAACTTGAGGAGGTATCAGATCGACTGAAAAAGGCCGAATCGACTATGAACTCTTTAGAATCCCTTGAAAAAGGGAATTCAGAACTTGCGACATTATGTTCGGTGTTGCAATCAAAGTATGGTGTAACAGAATCGTCTATTGAAAACTTTAGGCTATTGATGGCAGAAGCAACTAATAAAGATCAGGACAAAGAACTCATACAAAGAATAATCAGAGCAAATACAGAAATTGTGGCGGCATGTCATCGCAACCGGAACGAGTTAGAACACCAGGAGAGGAGTATAAAAACTGAAAAGAAGAAATTGATTGAATTTGAATTGAAACATGATTTAGCCAGTGGTATTAGGACTGCGAAAGAGGTACTGGTTGAATACTTCAGTGTGTTGCTGAGAGGTATTATATATATTACAGTCATCAGATATCTATATTAAATATGGGTTTTCACTCGCTGCAAGTTCTGGAAGTTTGATAATTATCTCTTAGAATCTAAGAAAATTTGGTTTACGTATTCTGCAATTAATTAATTTCGTAACATTGTGTCTCTTGGCAGTTACATGTTAAATGAAAATGTTTTCGCTTGATCAAAGTTCTTTATACTTTATATCCAAGTAATTACTTTTCATGTTCGATTTTCAGTGTTACAAGTCATGATCACCGACATAATGGACATGTCTGCTTATATTTTTTTTTTTGTGATTCAACTACGCCATATCCTTGTTATAAATTTATTGATGTGTTCTGCTTAAATTGGTGTGAACGGTAGCTTGCAGTTCCAACTACCTTCAATGAATACGCAGATGGAACAGTTTTAATTAAGCAATTGTATTACTTCTTCAACAATTTCATTATATTTCTTTTGTTGAAAAGAAATTTGCTAAAAAGTAATATAACGGGACAATAATTATGTTATCTGTCCTTTGAAAGCGCGTCACTCAATTTTCAGGTATAATATTTTGAACGTTTTGCAATCATTCAAATACTTACAAAAAACTGTTTTTTACAGCTTATTTTCTTAACCATCAAACAATGAAATTGCTCATTTAGAAAAAATTATTCGGTGGACATATTGTCAGGAGAATGACTGCCTTGATGTTTTTTGTTTTTTGTTTTTTTTTTTTAATTTAAGTAAAGATTTCGTAATAAAAACTAGAACCAATTTCCGAAATGTTGAGTCTGGGCATTGCAATATATATTGAAATATTCTCAGTTGGAGACTTAATTTTTTAATTTACACTTTATTTTAGGTTTTGTTTGATCCTTTTCTATTTCAAATCATATATTCTTTTAAACAACAAACTCTGATTATTATTTACACCCAAAACAAAGAACTCTGATCATTAGCTACACCCAAGACAAACATATACCATTTATTTACCACTTGTACAAAATATCTTTTCACGTATACGTCTTTTTACTAGACAACTGGCGAGCCCAAACTCTAAACAACTAATGATCAAACATAACAATAAAGTCAGCGCAAAAATGAAGAACACAAAATGAATATTTTTACAAATCTAAGATACTTAGTTAACCACAGACATTCAGCCAAAATATTTACCTCACAAATCTAATCAGCTTAAGAAAACAACTTAAACTAAAACACCCAATATTTACAGTTATCTTCAAAAACAAAGCATCAGACAAGACAATATCACTCAATACAACTCGATCAATATCACCTAGATATTGTTACTCAACAACAAAATATAACAACAATATGCAACAACCACAACCAATGAATCCTTATCAATAAAGATCACCACAATTAGATTCAACCGACATCAACAAATTAACAAAACCCCATTCAAATCAACAATCTTCTAATTTAAATAAAACGCTACACAATAACATTGTGCTTTCCCCAAACTGCAAAACTCACATGATGCTTGCTTAACAATTTGACATTTACGTGTAGAAATATTATATTCAATTCAAATATCTTTATTCACTCAGGTATTTATAAAATACATAAGGGGTTTACAAAATAATATTTTACAATATATATGTTCCGGTTGTAAAGTCGTGAAAAGAAATGCAGTATTAATAGTCATTTAGTTATTATTAAACAGAAATAAAAAATATATAATATACATTTTTAATGTTTTAAAGAAAGAAATGGGGGTTCAGGTGCGGAGATATGAGGACCTTATATAACACAAGTTTGCTTCTTTAAAAAGAAGCATGCGAGTGGTCTTTTTGCAGCTGTTGAAGATTTGTTAATTTAGAAAATATTTGGAGATATAAAAGACACCAGAGATTTTCCAAAACGGGCATAAAGTATGTTAATCAAACAATTTTAAGTCCCAGATTTACATTTTTAATGTATATATCATTTGATTGGAATAAACAATATATACTGTTGCATGCCTCCAACCACAATATGGCAAGAAAATCAAACTTGAGAAAAAGTTGTGTCATTTTCGCCATTTGCGCCAAAAATCTCCGATGCGAATTTTAGTCATACCAGTTCAAAAGTGAAAGTAGCAGCAACTTTTTGGTACACCGTTCACTCGGTCATTTGATAGTGCGATTATGTTCACTGTTCCTAATTTTCGGAACATGAAATAGTAAAATGCTATTCATAAAACAAGTATCAATGTATACAGTTCAAAGGATTAAAAATGGTATGAACCAGTGATCGTAGTATTAATTAAGTAACGTAAATGATTTTCCGATTTTTCATGTACCGATTTGTTCACTTTGATGTTTATTTTTCGTTAAAGTTAAGTCGTATTTTGAGGCGGAGCATGCGCATAACATTTTTGTAGACTGATTCTAATGTTTAAAGTCATAAAATACGATGCATTAGCTTCAATTTGATACGAAAAAATGGATGCCGCCAGCAATCATTCTCAACACTGTAGAGAGGTCTGATAAACTCTCCAAAAAATACTAGGAATAAACAATTCTTTTTGCCCGCTCTAGTAATTTTTTTACTACGACGTTTTTTTTCGTGTGTGTGAATGAATGCCTCGTGCTAATCGTTCTTGTTGCGCAGTAATTCTGTTCAGACAACACGTGGGTAACCTGGTCTAATCAATAAATATAAACAAATGCGCATGTTTTACATTCAATTGGAATAAATACCGGATTTATTAGGATGTACGCAATAAGGTACTGTCTTTACCGCTCATTCAATTGGAATAAACACCGGATTTATTAGGATTTACGCAATAAGGTACTGTCTTTACAAAGTAATAGTTAATATAATAATGTAATCTGCAATTATACAGGAATGAATATTTTTATAATGCATAAGTGCCGTCGAGGGTACGGGACAGCTTCGAAATTCTTTAATTTTGAAATTTGAAATTCTTTAACAAGACCGATTATGTAAGATCGACGTACTCCGGGTGGAACTTATCTAGCATATTTCAAGACATGCATATATAATGACAAATTCAATAAGATCATTTTTTTAACATTATTATAATATTAACAGATGCATTTATGTTTTCAATGGCTATACTGTTTATGTCTGCGGAACTCACGCACGTGCTTGAGCAATATTGATAAGAATTTACAGAGTATTTTAAGGTTATTTTCCGACTCTATATTGACAATTCTATGATGGCTGATCTGTGCCATTCGTGTTTTCGCCCCGCGACCCCGCCGAACGAAAGGTCGAGAATTAACAAGTGAAAACGGCGGGGTCGCGGGACGAAAACACGATAATCAGCGAAGGCACGGGGCGATGTTTAATAAATAAAACTTCGCCCCGCGGGATCGCGGGAGGAGATTTAAGAAATAAAACGGCGGGGCGCGGAGCGAAAACACGCTAAATAGCGCCCCCGCCACTTTAACTTGTTTATTCTCGACTTTTCGCTTGGCGGGGTCGCGGGACGAAAACACGCTAATTAGCGGGGGCGTGCGGCGAAGTTTTATTTATTATAATTCGCCCCGTGTCCCGCTAATAAGCGTGTTTTCGTTCCGCGATCCCGCCGTTTTATTTCTTAAATCTTGCTCCGCGCCCCCGTGGGACGAAGTTTTATTTATTCAACTTCTCCCCGTGCCCTCGCTTAGTAACGTGTTTTATCAAAGTTGTTCGAATTATCGCTTGGCGGGGCGTGGGGCGAAAACACGAATGGCACAAATCAGCCACCATACAATGCGTTTAAAGTTAAGATCAATATTTTCAAGGAAGAAATTTTTTGTAAAATGGTTTGTCTTTGTTCTTTGAATTTTTCGCAACGTAATAAATAGTGTTTGCTATTTACAATAGCGTTTTCTGAACAAAGTACGCATCGCCTATTTTCAAGAGACGTCCCGTGCAAGCATCCCATTTCTTCTGGAAAGTGCGTGTTATTTGTACGAAATTTAAACATTATTTCGCGTTTATGTTTTGGTAAACGTATTTGATATTTTTCAATACTATGGGTTTCTTTGTATAACCCTTTATAGATGACTGGAGTTGTGTGTTTCATTATCGCCAAAAACTTCTGATCCATACATAAGAATTGGGAGATCAGTATGGTCAAAAAGCTTAAGAATTAAATCAAATGGTAAACTTAGATTATTAACCTTTGTAAAAAAAGAAGGTATATGCCATTTTTTGCTTGTTGGACGATGTGTGTAAGAGCTTGTAAAAAAGAACCATTACTACAGAAAGTTAATTCGATGCATAAATATTTTTCCGTTATTTCTAAATTTGATTCGCCTCTATGAAATTGGAAATTTCTTACATTTCTTGCGTCGAGTATCACTACGTTTGTTTTGTTTGTGTTAAATTAGAATGCCATTGTTCGCAGAATTTATTAAAGTGTAGTATTGTATTTTGGAAAACAATTTTTGAATTGGATATAATCACTGAATCATCGGCTGAAGTAAAACTAGCAGTTTAAGCCAATATTCAGTGTCGAGTGTATCTGTTAACTCTATCCCTACTGATCCGTGTGATTCTGAGTGTTCTTGTAAATTATTTCAAGAGATGGAACATAAAACCGGACTTAAATTTTCACCCTGTCTGACGCCTGTATTTGAACAGAGACAATCAGAATTTTCTCCTAAATGCGTTATTCCTGATTTTATATTTTGATACATAGTAAAAATGACATTAAATATATACATAGTAAAAATGACATTAAATATTTTCCCATTTATATTCGTTTTGATTAGTTTTTGCCATGAACCTATTCTCCATACTTTATCAAATGCAGCAGAAAAATCAACAAATGCAAAGATATACAATGTGCGCACAACAACAGTTCTTAAATAACAGTTCACTGAACCATGACACTCTAACTACAGCTCAGTGTATCGCTGTAGAAAAAAAATATTTACTCGTTGTTTATGTAAAATATAAACCAAGAGACAAAACTTACTCACACGCACGCACACGTTCACCAACACACACACACACACACGCACACACACGCGCGCGCGCGCACACACACACACACTCACATATGCTTAACAAAATTATATCATTACATGTATGAAATCGTGATTGCTATATAAAGAGATGCTAATTATTAAAATATTATGTTTTGCAGGTTTCAATTCAGTATTGAAAATGGAATTAGTTGAAGTACTGCATAAGACATCGGAAAAAATCTCAAGCGAACAGAAAGCTAAACTTAGAGACGTCTATCAATTGTCAAAGGATGACGTGGTAAATGCCTGCATAGACGCTGACGAAGGGTTAATATTGATTGGTATACTTTGCAAGGAATCAATAGCGGAAAATAAACCGATGAATACTGGTAAACAAACTAAGCTCATTACGGAAACAAAGCACAAGCATTGTCTAGAAAAATACATAAAACTAGGCTAATTCACCTTTTTAGCTTTATAGCCCGAGCCCGAAGGGCGAAATATTGAATAATTTTGAAGGATTCTTAAAAGATTAATGCACCAGAAAGAATAATAAGTTCAATATTTGCGTTTAAGTGTACGAAGTCTGATTCTGTAAATCTGCTTTACGTTATATTTTTGTATAAAGAAATTGGTGTCAGTTCAGTAGAATCCCTACTTAAGACCACCCAGGAATTAAGACCACCCTCTATTAAGATAAACGGAATTTTCTGTTCTTTATGTTAATGCTAACATGGTCCACATTTAAGACCACCCCACTTATCCATTTTTAAGATCATCAGTTTCAGTCCCAGTCCATTGTTTTATTTATCTTACCCCACCATTGAGACAGCTGATATTACAGTCAATACCAATTCAGATCTATGCATCCGCTTAAATTCTCTAAAGCATGTCACTTGTTGAAACAGGTGTTAAACTCGTATGATTAAAAAATCGTATAAAGGTGAGAAAATCAACTTCCGATTTGTTAAATGTAACTTTCTGCACATTCATTTTGTGAAGAATTAATTTTTGATCAATAGGTAAATTCATAAATGAAACAGGACATGTATAATATATTTAGACTTATATACGAATTCGGATAAAATATTATAATATCAGTTTATAGTTACTGTAATATTTGAAGGTAAATATATAATTGTTTAAACATGTTTATACATAATAACTAAAAAAGAGTTTCAGATAACGGTAATTATGATTAAATCCAAACTATTTGAATGCAAAATGATTGTTTTTTAAAGGGACTCGGCTGAGGAGTCTTTACATTAAAGCATTAATTTTTTTATAGATGTTAACTATTTCTTTAGGGTCTATACAAATTATTTGTACGCTAAATTTCAGATTATTCTAAATAAATATAAATAAAATAAAAAATATATATGTATATATGATAAATTATAATACTTATAAATGCACAGTCTAGTGTCACAGGGCTTTAAGAAAATATGCAATATCAGCGTGTACTCGCGTGATTTATTCGTTGAAGCTGTTTTCCATACCTGTGTTTGCAGTCTTTAAGCAAGAATATAATGTATTTAGACAGATACTATCTTGAACGATTTTTAAAAAATACGAAAACTTAGTGAATTTTCAGGGTGTTTATTCAGCCTAGTTATATGGTATAAAATTATCTCAATACTGCTTTTATTCATGGTGTATTTCAATCCGAAATTTTGAAGTTTGTAAAGTTTGCATGAATTATGTAGGTCTATGAAGTTAAACGAACACGTAAGGGTGAGAAAAAACTGCTAGCATTGAAATAGTGGACAGATATCAATTAAAATAATTCAAGCACTGATCGATGCTGTCAAAGATATTTAATTTACACGCAATATCTACATGTTTTTATATTATCAACACAAAATTACATCAATACATTATTGATCAAAGTATTCATGAAATTAATTCAGTCTTATTTGATCAAGTAATGTTCTTTAAAGGCCCAATTTGTACGAAAGACCGGTAGGGCCATTTCATCTTCATGAATTCACAATTTAACTTTCGTGAATTCCCGTTTTCAACATACGGACTTCAAGAATTCACGATTTCAACTTCACGAATTTACGATCTCAACTTCATGAATTTACGATTTCAACTTCACGAATTCACGATTTCAACTTCATGAATTCACGATTTCAACTTCACGAAACTTCACGAATTCATCTTCGTGAATTCACGATTTCAACTTCACGAATTCACAATTTCAACTTCATGAATTCACGATTTCAACTTTATGAATTAACGATTTCAACTTCACGAATTCACGATTTCAACTTCACGAACTCACGATTTCAATTTCACGAATTCACGATTTCAACTTCACGGCATGGACTGCCTTAAACATAGTATCATTCTTATTTCTCAAACACTGTTGTTTTTGTATCTTGTTACAGTTTCCAAAAACATACTCATTTGCTACTTACATATTTTATCTTTTGCATCTTGTTGTTCTGTTTGTAATTGGTATAATTATAGTGAGTAATGTTTTGCATTGAAGTTAAAATACTATTTTCTTTATATTCTGCTACTTTTAGGACTGTCCAGCGCTATTTTTTATACCCCCCCAAAACAAAGTTTGGGGGTATATAGGAGTCACCCGATGGTCGGTCGGTTGGTCGGTCGGTTGGTTGGTCGGTCGGTCGGTCGGTCCAGCGGTCCGTTGCATTTTCCTTGTCCAGAGCATAACTTGAAGACTAATGGTTGGAATTCAATGTAACTTCATACAATGGTCAAGAACATTGAAAGGAAGTGCAGTGCACAAGAACCATAACTCCATCTTGACTAATTACAGAGTTATTGCCCTTTGTTACTTTTCTTTGTCCGGAGCATATTGAAAGGAAGTGCAGTGCACAAGAACCATAACTCCATCTTGACTAATTACAGAGTAATTGCCCTTTGTTACTTTTCCATGTCCGGAGCATAACTTGAAAACTACTGGTTGAAACTCGAAACAACTTCATACAATTGTCAAGCACAATAAGGGGAAGTGCAGTGCACAAAAACCATAACTCTATCTAAAGTAATTACAGAGTTATTATCCTTTGTTATTTTTCCATTGCTTTCTTTTGTCCGGACTATAACTTGAACACTAATAGTTGGAATTCAATATAACTTCATACAATGGTCAAGCACATTGAGGGGAAGTGCAGTGCACAAGAACCATAACTTCATTTTGACTAATTACAGAGTTACTGTCCTTTGTTACTTTTCCATGTCCGGAGCATAACTTGAAAACTACTGGTTGGAATTCAAAACAACTTCATAAAATGGTCAAGCACAATAAGGGGAAGTGCCATGCATAAGAACCATAACTGTATCTAAAGTAATTACAGAGTTATTGCCCTCTGTTATTTTTCTATTGCTTTTCCTTGTCCGGAGCATAACTTGAAGACTAATGGTTGGAATTCAATATAACTTCATACAATGGTCAAGCACTTTGAAAGGAAGTGCAGTGCGTAAGAGCCATAACTCCATTTTGACTAATTACAGAGTTATTGCCCTTTGATACTTTTCCTTGTCCGGAGCATAACTTAAAACATACTGGTTGGAATTTACAACAACTTTATACAATGGTCAAGCACAATAAGAGGAAGTGCAGTGCACAAGAACCATAACTCCATTTTGACTAATTACAGAATTTCTGCTCTTTGTTACTTTTCCTTGTCCGGAGCATAACTACTGGTTGGAATTCAAAACAACTTCATACAATGGTCAAGCACAAGAACTTAAACTCTGTCCAGAGTAATTATAGTGTTATTGCCCTTTGTTACTTTTCCATTGCTTCTTTCTTGTCCAGAGCATAACTTGAAAACTACTAGTTGGAATTCAAAACTGTTTCATACAATGGTCAAGTATATTGAGAGGAAGTGCAGGGCACAGAAACCATAACTCTTTTTTGACTAATTTAAAAGTTTTTGCCCTTTGTTACTTTTTATTGTCCAGTACATAACTTGAAAATTAATGGTTGGAATTCAATGAAACTTTATACAATGGTCAAGGGCAGTGAGATGAAGTGCAGAGCACAAGACCAATAACTCTATTTGGACTAATTACAGTTATTGCCTTTGTTACTTTTTTGTCCAGTGCATAACTTGAAAACTAGTAGTTGAAATTCAATACAACTTCATACAATGGTCAAGCGCAATGAGAGGAAGTGCAGTGCACAATAACTCAATCTTCAGTATTTATAGAGTTATTGCCCTTTGTTCCTTTTCCTTGTCTTTCTGGACTTATTACAGAGTAATCCAATAAATCTTCATCAATGGAATACTTAACAGCATTGAACCTTTTTATAGATCCCAGATTATCACCCAATTTTTTCTAGAATTTTTTTTTTTCATTTTCCAAAATGACCTTAAACTGAAACACGTTGAAGCGTTTTAAGAATATTGAGTTTAATTCTATCTTAAGAATATTTCCTCATTATCTTTTTTAATATTTTCGTTTAAAGTGTACCAGTAAATATATTCGATATTCCCCTTTTCTTTTTTCTCTTGCAGCTAACTATTATGTAGTCAGTAAAATCATCAAATTATTAATAATTTAATTGCCATAAGGTTTAGTTTGTCGGTGACCGTATTTCAACATTTCTTTTAGTGTAGTTGATATTTTAGTTTATCGTTTTATTATCCAATGGCTTCATCTTTAACTAAAAACGTTGTAACTTATAACTAAGGTGTACGTATTTTAATACTTATCCAGTTATTGATTTAAAGAAACAATTCAAACCAATTTTACAAATGATAAGGTTAATGACAAATGTATAACTTTTGCATTGAGTAGGTACATATCCATTCTCAAAAACTGAATTAATTATCAACTTGAAATTGAATTATAATCGCGTATTAAAACTGCCAAGGTTCATATCTATATGTTCCATATTAAATGAACTGTCAACACCTTCATATAAATATTGTTTCATATTTTTACCAAAATACACATACAATTTACATAGATAATATCCCTTTTATCATAAACATCACATAGAGCAAAGTTTATTTCATCACCACCTATATCTTAATAATTATGTACCTCCTTTGAACTTCTTAAAAATCAAACTAAGAAAATAGCTCCTTTTACATCATCCGTTTAAATACCTAACGGATTAACTTCAAACTGCCATTGTTCTTGCTGATAAGCAAGTTTCCACATGACAAGTTCATGACGCAGTATTTACACAGGTAAATATATGCACCACATGTTTGCTGAAAAATTATGATCATATATTCTGCAAGATTTACACTTTGAACAGTCTAAATTAGATTCTACATGATTGTACATAAATTCTTAAAAGAATCTTGGTTAACGAAGTGTCCTCTAGGGAGTGACCTTGATAAATGTTCTAACTTATACCTAGTGTTTAAAGATCCTGTATGTTTGTTTGTTTGTTTGTTTGTTTCATTTCACGCCTTTTTCCAACAGTATTTTAGTCATAAAGGCGGGTAGTTTCCTAATCATCGTTCCTGGAGAGTTACACCAGTACTAGACTACATTCCTCCACGCTAAACTACCAAAGCATCTCCCGGGGATCGAACCCGCGCCAAAGAGGTAACTGGATTACAAGGGGGCCTCCGTGGCCGAGTGTTTAAGGTCGCTGACTTGAGATCACATGTCCCTCACCGCTGTAGGTTCGATCCTCACTCGGGTCGAAATCTTTCATGTGAGGAAGCCATCCAGCTGGCTTGCAGAAGGTCGTTGGTTCTACCCAGGCGCCCGCTCGTGCCTGAAATAATACCCGGAGGGGCACCTGGGGTCTCCCTCCACCAATAAAAGCTGGAAAAAAAATCGACGAAAACCCTCGGCGGGACGCTCTAAGATGGCCCGACTTGAGTGTACGCTCGTGCCTGAAATAATGCCCGGAGGGGCACCTGGGCTCTTCCTCCACCAATAAAAGCTGGAAAACTCGACGAAAAATCTCGGCGGGACGCTCTAGGATGGTTCGATTTGACTGTACGGTCGCCGATATGGGCTTTTCGGTGGCGACCTTAAATAAACGCATTAAAAAATGAGATCACCATTGAACACTTAATCCTTAAGCGCAAGCATACCAAACTCTGGCACACATTTTATTTAACAATTGTAATGAAAAACATAAACGAAACACTGTTTCCTACCATATAAAAAACATGTATATTCATAATTATGAAAAACAAGTGTCTGTACCATGTGTAAAACATACGGGGTACTTTTCTTGGAGTAACCATATGTTTCTACCATATGTAAAACATGTGTGTTACATATGTTTTACATGTGGTGGATATTTACCTGTAAAAAACTGCGTCGTATCTTATTTAATTTTCAACTGCGTCGTATCATTTCGTATAAATCATTATTTTCTGTAAAAATAAACTTTCTTTTAATTTGAAATTTAAGTAAATGATGTAAAATTATTTTTTGAAGGGTTTCATGGTTATTTTCTGAAACAAAGTAAAAAGGGTTTTTAGAAAAAAAATAAAAAAAAATTTGGAAAAAAAGGCAAAAATAATTATCGAAACCCCAAAAAATCCGAAAAATTTCTGGCCCGCTTGGTTCCCAAGTTTCGCTAAAAATTTTGGGTTTGACAAGATAGATAAATTTTGTACCGAACGAAAAAAAAATAGGTGAGCCTTTTTAAAAACCCAATTTGTTTTTTAAAGTCTTTTCCCAAAAAAGGGTTAATAAAAAAAAACAAATACCCCTTTCTTTCAAAAGGATGGGGAAATTTGTTTATTTTTTTGTAAGAAAACGCCCGCAGTCTCGTTTCCCCCACCCTGTTTTTAACCATTTTTAAAATAAACATAATTTGAAATTGCAAATTTTTTTTTTTAAATTGGCCCTTTTTATTGAAATATGATACAAAAGAAATGGAAATCCCATAAAAATAAAGCAATATGAGAGTTATACTTTTTTCTTGGATGAATCTGTGTTAAGAGAGCAATTTATCAGCAAACATATATATAGCTATTTTAAGAGGATTAATTTTAATTCGCATTCAGAAATTTTAAATGCAATTGCACATCTTGTACGGGAAATAATACCGTACGAAAGCAGCTATAATCTTAATTCCGATACTTTTAGTGTAATTTTAAGTCTAGTTTAAACATGTTTTAGATGACATGCTTGCTCAATGTGGACAAACGATTGGCTTAGATCTTCTAAGTTCGGTCAAAACAATTGTACAAGAGATGGCAGCAGAAAAGAAACAACAGGAAAAAAAAGACTTTCACAAGCAGCTTATTCGGCATCTTGAGCATAAATTGAAGACACCTCAAGAGATAGCCATCATTTTCGCAGAAGTGCTTACATTCAAAGAAGGTTGCATGAGTTTTGTTTCTAATTTAAGTCATATAGCCATTCAAACTGTTTAGTTTGTGTACAAGCACGAAAGACAAAATATCACATAGTGATATATAAGGCGTAATTAAGCTGAAAAGTTGTTTTTTCATTGCATTTTAAAGTTTAATAAATTGTTATGATTTTTTCTCACAATTGACTTAAATTTATACTTAATCTTTTAAGCAATCGTATCATGTAGTTTGTACATTAAATTTTATAATGTTGTATAAAAGTTCATCATTGCATAGAATTGCCAAAAGAGTTTGAATGGCAAATTTTTAATAATTTTTTTCCGACTAATCTATTTGAATTAAAGAATGATTCAAATAAAGAGACTTAAATATCGGATGTTGTACGAGAGTGATACATTATCACATGTATGTTGATAACTTATACATCATAGACCTATGTACCCTTTCACCTCATATGGAATTTTAATCGGCCTTTGTTTATTTTTAATATGGGTATGACAGTATTATAAGTATGCATAAAAAGCGTCGGCACAAATAAATAAATTAATTCTTAGTTTACTAAAGGAAGTCAACTTGTATTCAGGATTCAATTTATTCACTTGTGGCTTACTTATTAGAATGTTCGGCGCGATATGACCAGTATTGTGTCTGTGTCGCCGATGACCTCAAAACAAATAAAAACTCTTAAAAATCAAACAAACATAAAGTTTTGTATTTCATAAAATTTTGAAAAAATCGAAAACTTACCTTGTAAAAAGACTTACTTTCGCCTATGTGAATATGGGATTTCAGAGCATATCTTTATCTGCGAAATTCACATTAATTTTCTTACTGATGTACAATTACAAGAGAACAATGATAATTTGTAAATTATAATCATTTTATTATTACAGGTACATTTCTGCAGATCAATATGGATCACAGTTCAATAGTTAATATTGTACACAAATTCAAAGGGTTGTATATGTTACTGACAGAGAGTGAGCGTGAGGAGCTTTCAAGTATGCTTGTCGCAGAGGATGTCGATGCAATAAGTAAATGTATTGAGTTAGACAAGTCTCTTCTGATTTCTGGATTGATGTTCCAAAAAATGGAACGTTTGGAAAAGTTTATAAATCCAGGTAAAAACTTAATACTTAATGTATTGTATAATTTTAACTATGAAATTGTGTTATATATTACGTATGATATTCCTGCATATTTTACCCATTTTCAACATTTATTTTGTCAATTAATTGTATCAATTTATGTCACTTGAGATGCCGATTGCGTGTTAGCGTTATGGAAGATAACTGATGAAAACAATTGTATTCTTCTCTCTGTTAAATGTGCTATGTTTAATTTTAGCTCGACAATTCGATAAGAATAAGTAGAGCTATGCTAGTCATCCGAGTGTCGGCGCCGGCGAAACCACTTTTGTTAATTGTTTTGTAATACAAAAAATGTACCTCAAATATTTTCAAAGTCCACTGACATATGGCTTTGGAACTTTGCACAATTGTTCACCATTATGCCATCAACCTGTAAACATAAGGAGATAACTCTTTCAAGCATTTTAACAGAATTATGCCCCTTTTCGACTTAAAATTTACATTAAAGTTGCCTACCACCTAAAATATTTTCAAAGTCCATTTACATGTGGCACTGAAAATGATCACAAATGTTTACCATCATGCCCCTAATGACTACACAGCGGGTGGTAACTCTATCAAGCATTTTGACAGAAATATGTCCCTTTTGTACTTCGAATTTATGTTAAAGTTTTTTGTAACACCTCAAATATTTACAAAGTCATTAACATATGACATTGAAACTTTGCACACTTGTTAACCGTCATATCCCCAATCTGAAGACAAGAGGAGGTAACTCTATAAAGCATCTATACAGAATATTGCCCCTTTTACGACTTAGAATTTACGTTAAAGTTCGATATCACCTCAGATATTTTTATATTCCACTGACATCTGGCTTCAAATCAAGTTAAAATTGTGTACACTTCTTTGAGACCATAATAGGACTCTGTCCAAGGGCTACAACTGAACATTAATTTTAAGAAAAATTCTAGCCTTTTGTTGACTTAGAAAATCTTACATCATCAATGCTCTTTTTGCTATCAAGCACTAAGAAAAGTCGAGCGTGCTGTCCTACCGACTTTCCTACAACTTTGTTTTGCATGTCCTGTTCATAAATGCTGTTTGGTATAACCAGTTGTTTTCATGCTACTACAAACCTATCCCTTGCAATCATAATATCATTGTTGTTTCATGTTAGAAAAGGTTAAAAGCCATTATATTTTCTATACTATTTGAAGGAAATTTATTACTATAGCAGTACCGCACCATTTCTGATATGAAGCAGTACTAATTGCAATTCTAAAAATAGAACTTTAAGATTATCAGTATAGCATTAAGCATAACAAGCATTGAGCTAAATTAAATAAAGCTGGGAACCAACGACTGCTTTGTGGCCCAAACAGTGCAAACGTTATCATCGCTTCTCAATTGCATCCCTTTCTTTTCTTTGACTATATATTCTATTTTATATTCGTGCGTAACATTTCTTTACTGTATAACTAAACTACAAGTTTATCCCCGAAATCAATCGTCTTTAGGTAAACAAAAAATGGTCTTAAATCAAGGGAGCAGATTCGATATTTCTGTTTTCAAATTTTTTTATCTGTACAACCCATTCAGTGATGACGGCCGTTTTGTAATCTGAAAATTGAATAATTTAACGCCTCTTAGTTCATACATTTGGGCGCTTCGTACGAATTCGAAGACATTACTGGATTAAAGTTTACATTACAATCAGTATATTTAACGCCTATATTTCGGTGACGTTTATTCCTTGTTTATTGTAAAACATTTATCTTAACATTTGAATTGAATTAGTCCATAATGAAAGGTCTTTTATAAAAGAAATAATTATGTAGATTTATTCATTTAGTTTTATACGTGACAAGAACACAAACAAGGATAATTTTAAGTTATTGGTTAGTATAAAATATATATTTATATAGAAGATAAAAAATGATAAATCGTTCTAGAATAAAAACAATAATATGTCCAGTTTAAATCACTAAGAATTTTATGAACATTTTTGTTCAAGCAATATATTATGAGAATACCAATACCGATATTTGTTATTTCTTATTCAATTTATATCGTTTTTAAGTTTTAAACTTCGATAGTTACAATTACAAATACGCTAAACTTAGCTAAGATAATGGCACTGCATTTAATTCGGTATTCAAATTTTCAGCGAAATATAGTATCTTTAGGGTTTTTTCTCTTCACATTTTCTCAGAAAAGTTCTTGATTGAAATACAAGAACGACTCAAAAGAAAAGATCTGTTGCGGTTATGGACAGAATTGAAGGAAGACGAAGACGAACAGCTTAAACAGATTAAGAATTATGAAGAGAAAAGGTTAAAAGAGACCATGTTGCTTCAAGACCTCAAGTCAAATAAAGCTGAGGATATTCTTCTACAAAAAATGACTTATTTTACATTCAAACTAGGTAAGAAGACTTTCGAGTCAACATTTCAAATTTTATTAAGATGCTTAAAGTATTAATGATCTAGAATCTGAATTTTGTTTTTTATTAAGATAAACAATGAAGGCCAACACAATACTAGTCGTTTTGTTTTCTCATATTTGTTTCCTTAAATTACATATTGTCGAAGCCTCATGTTGGTAGTTTCTCGAAGATATCATTCTATAAATAGCATTTGATTGCACTGCAATATACAAATTACTTTTTCGAGATCATTATATAATACGCTTGAACTATCATTATTCCATATATGAATGATATTGTATGCAACATCATTTCAATTGATATGTTTGTTAAATTGTATACAGTTGAAAGTGTTGACTATGGGCCAGTCTTTCCCAAATTGACAAAATTGTTGCGTGACATAAGTTCACAGTTTACCGAGGACGAATCCAGTCGTCTTGTTGAAAAACGGCAATGGGGTGATACTGATGTGATAAGAGAATGTATTCGAGCAAACAGGAGTCTCCTCATACAAGGTCTTTGGCAAAAAGAGATAGAAAATATACAAGGAGTACCGAATATAGGTATCGTGTTATTAAGGCATTTTTTTAGAGTGTACAATAAGCACAACTATTTATTCACCGTAGGGAACGTGTAACAGTATCGCGTTTTCCGGTTACAGTATAGAATTTTAAAGATGGAGGATTATTTGTTGGGAGGACAGGTAGGTGATTTTTATTCCGGTCCATACTACAAGTAGTTTAGTTTCTAAAAGATGTTTTTGTGCTTTGCTTGTGAGGAACAGAATCCGGTATATAGTCATATATTTCTTCAGACTCTGCACCGCAGATTCATCGATAAATTCACTCATAAAAATGCAGATTTGACAGTTTGAAAATTTGAATCGAGAGACCAACGCATTTTTCTCCAATTTCGACATTATTTATGCATGCCTAGAAAAAGTAAATCTGCAAAACTTTAGTTCCTTATGTTAGGAAACGTTTATAAAAGTAAATGACCAGTTGAACCTATTTTCCTGTTCGTTAAATGCGTTTGAAAAAAAAACAACAATGTTACAGTATAGAGCGAGTTGATTTGTGCAGGGTTACAGCATAGACCTTGCGACTTTGATCCGATTTTGTTACAGTTTATACCCAGATTTCGGTTACAGTTTAGACTTCGATATTTTCTATATATACTTAGTAAAATGTATACTTTTAAATCTCTGTGAGCTTATTGGCTCGATGGCTATTCGTCCGTCTGTCCTACACATGTGTGTGCAATCTCATCCGCTTAGTAACTACTCGACTAAATGTGATGAAATTTACATAACTTTCTACCAATTAAGTTGTTCAAATGGTTTCGGTTGCAACCGGGGATACGAAAACCAAAAACATAGATTTTGAAAAAGGCAATGTTGAAAGATCCTTCTTATCTCGAACCAAAAGCATTCAAATCAAACCATGATCATGGCGTCATTTCGAATGCTTCTTTGTTGAAGTTACGATTATTTTGTCATTATTAAATTAAAAGTCGTTTTTTTTTATTTTAGACACCCTGTATAGCAGTTTTCATGTTTCTGAAAAAGAAAATAATATTGAAAGTTATAGAGTATAAATTAAGGTCAGACAATTACAATATCTTCTTTAGTGAGCCTAATGGAGGGACATAATAGTGGCAGAATCGGGATAAGGCCGCCGACTTCAAATCATCTTTCATTTACTGCTGTAGTTGAAATCAAATCATGACTGGATTCTTTGTATGTAAGGAATCTATCAAGCTAATTTACGGAAGGTCGGTGGTTCTAGTCAGGTGCCCGCTCGTGTCTGAAATGTTTCACAAAGGGTATCTGGGGTCTTTCTTTACACTAAAGCAGGAATGTTTTCACATGACCTCAGTGTCGTTGAAACTTAAAATCCAAGAAAGCCAAACGTAATAAACCCTTTTAAATACTTACAAAATACATTATGGTAGATGGAAATTCCAACTTAAAATAAAATTTAAGATTGCAGTATTGTTCACTTAAATACTGTTTAATCATCCCTAGGGTATTACCTGCTTGTTAATTGTGTCTTTTGACAGCTTATCTATGGTATGCAGGCTTCATAACCTCCGATCCCCTCTCAAAATTGCATTTTATTTAGTTTTACTCATTGTATTCTCGTTTAGGGAACACGCAAATTTTAACCTGGGGGTAATATGCCGCTTTTCATAGAATGGCAATAACGTGTCACATTGAAGGTTCCATGATAACCGCCATATGAACACATCCACAGATGTTAAAAAATCTAAAGTGTACCAGTTCACGTTTAATGTGAATTCTGCTAAAGCCGGTGCTAGGAGGCGTGGACGGTAGCTTGCAGTTACCACTATCGTCCATGAACAGGTTTAATCAAACTGAGCCTGCAACATTTGCATGTTTTCCGTGTTGGACTTCTGTTAAGGATTCTTTTTTCTCTACTTTATTACTAATAGGCATTATTATAATGTGTAATGAAATCAAGCAATAACCTTTCTTCTCTCAATACAATTCGATAAAAGTTTGTTGTCGTGAAAACAGTACTTACTTAGGACATTACTTATTCTGCAAAAAGTCTCAATCTGAAACTTAAAGTAAGGAAAATAGCAAACTATAACTTTTCTGCTGAAGGAAAAAAGTAAAACAACCTTTCAAGAATGTATTAAATAGAAAGGTATGAGTTATTTCATAAAAATGACGAACT
This sequence comes from Ruditapes philippinarum, assembly GCF_026571515.1. Classification (NCBI taxonomy): domain Eukaryota; kingdom Metazoa; phylum Mollusca; class Bivalvia; order Venerida; family Veneridae; genus Ruditapes; species Ruditapes philippinarum. The sequence goes on along the minus strand of NW_026866535.1, from coordinate 20,087 downwards.
TTTTTTAAAATTTGGCAAGTATCTAAACTGTTACCGATATCTGGGTATAAACTGTAACAAAATTGGATCAAAGTCGCTAGGTCTATGCTGTAACCCTTCAAAATTAACCTCGCTCTATACTGTAACATTGTTTATTTTTTCAAACGCATTTTACCAACAGGAAAATAGGTTCAACTGGTCATTTACTTTTATAAACGTTTCTAAATACAAAGTACTAACGTTTTGTAGAGTTACTTTATCTAGGCATGCTTAAATAATGTCGGAATGGGAGAAAAATGCGTTGGTCTCTCGATTCAAATTTTTAAACTGTCAAATCTGCACATTTATGAGACAATAATAGAGATAAATCTGCGGTGCAGGGTCTGAAGAAATATATGACTAGATACCGGATTAAATTCCTTACAAACAAAGCACAAAAACAACTTTTAGAAACTAAACTACTAGTAGTATGGACCTGAATAAAAATCACCTACCTCTATTCCCATAAATAATCCTCCATCTTGAAAATTCTATACTGTAACCGAAAAACGCGATACTGTAACACGTTCCCTACGGTGTTATTACCTTTTTAGAAAAATAAGTAGATAAATTGATAGAAATGAAGTAAAATATATGATTATTTATATTACGTTAGTATATTGCAATGTTAACATTTGAGGAGTAAGGCAATTTTTATAAATGCAGCTAAAATATAGAGGTACTGGAAAGTCTAATCTCTTATAAGCTTATCTCACACTCCACGTGCAATAGTTTTCCATATGCATTCCTGCACATACACGACATCCACTCCTCTATTTACAACTATAAAACTTCATAAAAACAAAGTATATTGAAAACAATAGTGTGTGTCCACGGAGTCGGAACATGTTTATCATATTTGTCAATGAATGGAATTTGTTGCACTTAATACCCATAACCGAATTTTTACTGCTCCACTGAATTCTTTTATTTGCTAAAGGATGCAAGAGAAATAAGTAAAACTACGCAACCCGCAACCGGCCATCATAGTGATGCATACTTAGCCATGTTTTATGTTCCTAAAATCCGCTGTTATTATGACATACTCATCGTTTATAAATTTGTAAATATTTTTGATTTGGATCTATTAAAAATTATCAAGTATTCGCCAATCTCCAGACTATCTTTTTGCACAATCTCTGTTGAAACACTGGTTAGGGGTTTCAAGCTAAAAATATGCCGTAAAGCAATGCCCTCCGCATGATACCTAAGTTCAAGAAAGACAACTCTTGTCAAAAATCATTGAACCAATCTGGTTAAATACCTGTACATGCACTTTCAACCTTATACAAACATTTCCACGAAAGTAAGAGTGACGAAACTGATAATTTCATTTTTTTCCATCGTTCAAAGGGATAACTAAAGTTATCGAAACATGACCAAATTCAAACTTGACATGTGCATTCCCATGACATATCGTTATCTTAAATTTGTGTTGAATGTGTACAACTGGGGAGGTAATGAACGGAAACTGAAAACTCTTCTTTTTCAAAAGTTAAAGGGACATAACTATGTCAAAACTCATCAGACTATGACCAAATTCGAACTTGACCTGCGCATTTCTATGACATATCTTTATGAAAATATGAGTTGGGGAGATACTCAATATTAAACTGAAACTAAAAATTTGTTCTTTTTTTTCCAAAAAATAAGGAGGCATAACTCTGTCAAAAATCATCGAACCATGACCAAATTCGAACTTAACCTTTGCATTCTTTTGTCGTAATCTATATGTTAAATTTGATTTGAATGTATTTAATTGTTGGGGATATAATGAACGGAAACTGAATTTGTTTTTGAAATTTATTTTCAAAGTAAAAGGGGTACAACTCTTCCAAAAATAATTGAACCATGACAAAATTTAAATTTGATCCGCGCTTTCCTTTGACGTATCAAGGGGCAACACTCTGTCAAAAATCATCGGACCATGACTAAATGCGAACTTCACCTGCATTTTCCTATGATATGTCTATATGTCAAATTTGAGTTGAACGTGTTGCCTAGATAATTAACGGAAACTGATGATGACGAGTGACGGAATGACATCAGATTTGAGTATTAACGTAGTATATAAGACATTAAAGGCATCAGACCATATCTAACCAAAATAAAACAGCACATGTGTGACTTTGCTTTACTATATAAAAGGCTGTTATTTAAGTTTTTGAAATCAGAACTATGTCCGCACTGCACTATTCAAATCATCTTAAAATTGAAGTAAAGAAATAAAAATTGAATTTCTTCAAAAACGATCTTGTTTCCTGGTTTCTAAAAGTCAACAAGTAGATAGATTGAAAAATTCAGACGGTGCAATGCAGCAGCTCTTAAATCGATGTGTTTTTCCAAACGCGACAAAGTTTGTTTTACCGGGATAAAATTAATCAATGATCAAGGCATTATGATAAACCATTACACCTAAAGTTGGAGACAACTCATCGTTACGCATATTTTATTTTAGCCTGGTTCCACGAAATCAAATCTTAGTAAACTACAGACAATTGCACAATCCATTATATACAGAGATAATAAAACATTGTTTTTCTATTTGAAGAAAATGTAAAGAAAAATGTTTGCAACAAAGACAGAAATTTAAAATTGGTCATGAAGTGTAAATCTGATTTATGTAAATATTTTATGTACTTGCATATTTCTTAACCACTTGCAAAATAAATCGTGTCATTCCGCAGTAAATCATGCGTCTTATTCAAAGTCATATAAGACTCGGCTGCTTGGCAGCCGAATAATGACGGAAATAACCATATCTTTCTTAAGCGAGGATACGAGCATTTCCTTAGAGACGGTTACTACGGTTAAAATAATTACATTGGCAAATGTCGGATGTTAACTGCTGAATGTCAATTATCTAGCTCGGGATTTGTGAATTTATCGATTTACTGATTTTCTAGCTCAATATTCATTTTGAAATTATATTCGAAATAACGAATATCGAATGCTCAACATGAAATATCGAATGTAGATCGTTGATTGATTTGCAAAGTTACTGCACATTTTTATGTAAAGGCCATCAAATTAACTTATTACTGGGGTTAATGAGATTTTTAGCCTTATAAATTTATAAGGTCAGCATGATGATATACAGAAAAAGTTCATGTTCTCACTTTTACATCGTGCTTCTGCCATCATCATTGTTATATGTACCTAATTGAATACTTGTAATACCAATCTATCATCAACGTGAAATATAACTTATTGAACACACATTAATCAACACATTGTTATAGGTTGATATATAGATATAACAACATAAATACATTATCAAATATGATGACTTTTAAAACATAGAGTAAAACAGAATATCTTAAGAACGCCCAAAATAACAACATTGAAAATGTTGCAGGCTCGGTTTGATTAAGTCTGTTCATGGACAGTAGTGGTAATTGAAAGCTGCCGTCCATGCCCTGTAGTATCAGCTTAAGCAGAATTTAATATTTAGGCGGGTAATGGTGACGTTTTAATTTATAAATATTTATCCATACGGCGGCGATCATCGCCCTAAACGGGAAAACAATGGGTGAAACTGAATAAAATTGAATTTGATAGGGGATCAGTGGTTATAAAAAGCTGTATTACTCTTGTTTTGTTTTTTCTTAGATTCCACTTAAAAATGAAAGTGAAACAGTAACTACACTAAAAGAGCGAGATTGGTACCGGAATATATTTTATCCAAATAAATATCTAGTTGAACCATACTTAGATCTGCGCAATCTGAATATTCAACAAACACAATATAATCATGTTTACTGTGTACAAAAAAATTAAATAACTACTCCTTTGACCAATTCAATTAAAAAGTGCAAAACTCTAAACATTACATATAGGATCTACTCAAATGCATCTAAAGCCACTGAGTTACCCATTTTAAACACAGTGACTGTAAATGATTAAGTATGTGAAGAAATTTTTAGATTGATACTTTGACTTTCATATTTGTTTAAGAATTTGAAATAATGTGATTTTAAGTCAAGGAAAATACGTTGTTTGTTGTAGGTGAATTCATATCAATCGTTTGTAAGGAAGTTGGAAGAGTCGATCTATACAATCAGTACAAGGAAAACGAATTTCTTTTAGTTGTCGATGATAAACTGTTACACCACATTGCGAAAATGACCGATGAATACAACGTAGACAAACATGCAAAGCAGATATTTACACGAGACGCTCAATATTCGCATCCGGTGACAAAATGTCTCTTGGATCTACATTATTAGAAACATTGCCCTACAGGCAACCATTTTGTTTGTTTTGAAAAGTGCCCTTAATAGCGACGTGGTCCTATTTGTGGCGTGTTCGTTAGGTGGTATTTTACATGTAATTGTTTTAATACAAATGTAAAGTGAACTTATACTTAAATATGTAAATGAATATATTACTCATATTAAAATGCAACGATGAACTAAGACACTCACGTTTCTTTAAATGCAAAATGTATTCAACAAATTTCTAATTGGGAAATGGTTTGATCACTTTTATTTATTTACTAGACACGTTTGTACTCGTATACTAATATACGAGGGTTGTTCAAAAAGTAATAGGACTGGACTTTACTGTTCAAATTCTTTGATTAATGTGTACAATTTTACAAGATTATAATATTGGAACATGTACTCTTTATATACAGTGAAACAATCAATAAGATATGACTAAAAATATCAAGTCTGTGCAAATTTCGAATGACAAAGGGTAAGCGACACGGTACAATAAATGACGTTCATGACTTTGTAAAATAAAATCAAAAAGTAACAAGCGTCATTCATTCTGAAAGTATTCTCTCTAGTGCACTAGGTGTCTGAATTATGTAACTTTGACCAGACCCCATATGTGGAGATGAAGCGAGAAAGAAAGCGATCACATTCTCGTTCCACTCTCCGAAAAAAATGTCCGGTAGCCGGCAACTCTCCGTTTTATTCTCTCGTATTCTGATAGTAATCTGGGATTCAACAGGCATGCACTGATGATGTTACTGAAAAGTTTATAGTATTAATTTACACATAATATTATCATTGTACGTTTTATACAATATGATTATGTAAGTAAAATAACAGAATTTATCAATTGAAAAGTACATGTATCTTTACCTACTAAGAACAGGCTATTATTTATTAAAAGAAAATCGCGGAAAATTATATTTATAACTGTTTATCATTATTATATTAATTTATTGATAGCACGTATATCTAATTGAATGAAATAGAATAGATTTTAAACGAATGTCATATTAAAATATTTGGTCAGAACTGAATCAGTAGAGTCCCGATGCAGACATCAAACATGCCGGGCAGTTCGTGGACTGTTTACCGTCAGTCCTTTTTTAGCGTTTTTTTTTCAATTGACGTCATTAACGTCCCGTCACTTTCTCGGTATGCTTTCCTGTTTGTGATCTCATATATGCCGTTTTTAAATTGTTTGCGCAAGCTGAAAACGAGTACCCTGAAAGCCGATAACTAGTCATTGTACTGAGTTAATTTAATATTTTCCTATGTATCTGAAGGAGAATCGAAAATTTGTTGATCTCACACATTTTCAGTTTTTAATGAACGTCAAATTTCTATATTTAACGTTATGACCCCTGCTGTCCTAAACTTGAAAATTTAGCCATTTCATGTCTGAATGATGTCAAATTTGCATAATGTCACTTAAATATAATCAAATGTGTTGGTGGAATATATGGAAAAAAGGAAAATAAATTATGAATAAATAAGAAGTACAACTTGACTTCAATCACTTTGTTGATGTGCTGCGAAGGGTGCGTGTTACCATAGTTATAAAATGTCATAGGAAACACGCGTTAAGTTTATGAATTTAACAAACGTGTGCTTAAATTGAAAAAAAAAACATTTAACGTTCGTTAGAAATATTCTAAATCGAATGGAATATGAAGATGCAAGTCTCTTAGTCCTATTACGTTTTAAGCAGCCCCCGTATTTGGCATTAAGATTAAACTTAACTGTTCAACTAAAATTGTGATAGTCTACATTTCTGAATTATCATGACGAGTTAATAGATTTTGTACGTACTTATTAATAATAAGGGACGATTACGGCATCTCTGTAGAACAGTTATTGTGTATGTAACGAGTCTTAAAAAGATTGATTTAAAATATGTATAATTTGTTATAGGGGAAATAATGAACAATTTTTTTTTTTAAATATGTTTTACTTACAATGTTTGTATCAGTATTAAAGGAAATGGTATCTAAATATATGCATTTTGAGTGGTAATCTAAATGCTAAATCTTGGCAATAATTATTGAAGAATCATAGAGATTAAAGATAAGTGTAGAATATAACATAACGGTAAGGGTTGGTTAGAGTTTCAGTTGTTTAATAATGCAAATGCCTCTGAACATTTAAGTTTCGAACTTTAAAGGACTCCTGATTCGTGGAAACTGGGAAGCTATTATGTAAATAGTTCCATGATTTTATATTTAATATTTACTGTAGCATGCTTTAGATTTGTATGTGTTTTGATTTTAAAGAGTGGTTGTATCGATAACACTACATTAAGATAACAAACTTTTGTCCTCCTTTATGTTTATATAACATTTTTGTCTCAGAATATTAACCTTTCATTTGTTGCATCATAACTTTATCAAATTTAAATTATAATGTTAAAGGGAGTTTATTTGTACCATATATGATATATGTGTAACAGAATCCTTGTGAGTTATTGCAAATGTCTCCTTCCCCATCGGCAGTTGTTTGAAGATCCACTGTAATGTGTAAAGCAGCAAGTTTGCTTTTTTATTAATTCGCTTGCTGAAACGAAAATAAATAATTTATTAATTCTCATTAATTTGTACAATATCGACAGGTACAGGAATAAATTGAAACAGAAATCATGTAATTAACGTTGCCTCTTATTCCATAACACTGAATTAATGCATTTTTCTGTAACTAAAGATTGTATTCAAATGAAATGTGATTCATGCTTTAAAAATAAGAATTTATAGTCACTTTCGAAGACCCATAATTCTGACATAGATTTTTTTTACTTTTACTGAAATAAGCGCTTTTATGAACTAAACAAAATTCTTTGGTCAATATCCAAGACTCATTCCTATGTCATGTATATTGTTTGTATTTTTGTCTTTTAGCTCACTGAGCTAGTTCAGACTGAGCTTTTAGGATCGTTGATTGTCCGTCGTCCGTTCACATTTGCTCATGAACACTCTAGCGGTCACAATTTTACCTCAATCTACATCAATATTTTTAAGAATGCTTTTTAGCTCACCTGTCACTTTGTGACAGGGTGAGCTTTTGTGATCGCTTTTCGTCCGTCGTCCGTCCGTCCGTAAACTTTTACTTTAAATGACATCTCCTCATAAACCACTAAGCCAATTTTATCCAAACTTCACAGGAATGTTCCTTTGGTGGTCCCCTTTAAAAATTGTTCAAAGAATTTAATTCCATGCAGAACTCTGGTTGCCATGGCAACCGAAAGAAAAAACTTGAAATATCTTCTTTTAAAAAACCCTTAGAGCTAGAGCTTAGATATTTGGCATGAAACATCTTCTAATGAGTGTCTACCAAGTTGTTCAAATAAAAGCCCTGGGGTCAAAATTGGCCCAGCCCCAGGGGGTCTTTGATTTTCCCTACATGCATATAGTAAAAAATTAAAATATCTTCTTTTAATGAACCAAAAGAGCTAGAGCTAAGATATTTAGCATGAAACATCTTCTAATGAGTGTCTTCCAAGTTTGTTCAAATAAAAGCCCTGGGGTTAAAATTGGCCCCGCCCCAGGGGGTCATTGATTTTCCCTATATACATATAGTAAAATCTTAAGATATCTTCTTTTAAAGAATCCAAAGAGCTAGAGCTAAGATATTTAGCTTGAAACATCTTCTATTGAGTGTCTTACAAGTTAGGTCAAATAAAAGCCCTGGGGTCAAAATTGGCCCCGCCCCGGGGGTCATTGATTTTCCATATATGTGTATAGCAAAAACTTAAAAAATCTTCTTTGAAAAAAACCCAAATAGCTAGAGTTTAGATATCAGGCATAAAACATCTTCTAGTGAGTGTCTACCAAGTTTGTTCAAATTAAAGCCCTTGGGTCAAAATTGGCCCCGCCCCAGGGGTTCATTGATTTTCCCTATATGCATATAGTGAAAACTTAAAATATCTTCTTTTAAAGAACCCAAAGAGCTAGAGCTAAGATATTTAGCATGAAACATCTTCTAAGAGTGTCTTCCAAGTTTGTTCAAATAAAAGCCTTTGGGTTAAAATTGGCCTTGCCCCAGGGGGTCATTGATTTTCCCAAAATGCATATAGTAAAAACTTAAAATTTCTTCTTTTAAAGAACCCAAAGAGCTAGAGCTAAGATATTTAGCATGAAACATGTTCTAATGACTGTCTTCCAAGTTTGTTCAAATAAAAGCCCTGGGGTCAAAATTGGCCCCGTCCCGGGGGTCACTGATTTTCCTTATATGTGTATAGCAAAAACTTAAAAAATCTTCTTTGAACAAACCCAAATAGCTAGTGTTTAGATATTAACAATGAAACATCTTCTAGTGAGTGCCTACCGAGTTTGTTCAAACAAAAGCCCTTGGGTCAAAATTGGCCCTGCCCCAGGGGGTCATTGATTTTCCCTATATGCATATAGTAAAAACTTAAAATATCTTCTTTTAAAGAACCCAAAGAGCTAAAGCTAAGATATTTAGCATGAAACATCTTCTAATGAGTGTCTTCCAAGTTTGTTCAAATAAAAGCCCTGGGGTTAAAATTGGCCCTGCCCTAGGGGGTCATTGATTTTCCCTATATGTGTATAGCAAAACCTAAAAAAATCTTCTTTTAAAGAACCCAAAGAGCTAGAGCTAAGATATTTAGCATGAAACATTTTCTAATGAGTGTCTTCCAAGTTTGTTCAAATAAAAGCCCTGGGGTCAAAATTGGCCCCGCCCCGGGGGTCACTGATTTTCCTTATATGTGTGTAGCAAAAACTTAAAAAATCTTCTTTGAAAAAAACCCAAATAGCTAGTGTTAAGATATTAACCATGAAACATCTTCTAGTGAGTGTCTACCAAGTTTGTTCAAACAAAAGCCCTTGGGTCAAAATTGGCCCTGCCCCAGGGGGTCTTTGATTTTCCCTATATGCATATAGTAAAAACTTAAAATATCTTCTTTTAAAGAACCCAAAGAGCTAAAGCTAAGATATTTAGCATGAAACATCTTCTAATGAGTGTTTTCCAAGTTTGTTCAAATAAAAGCCCTTGGGTTAAAATTGGCCCTGCCCCAGGGGGTCATTGATTTTCCCTATATGCATATAGTAAAAACTTAAAATATCTTCTTTTAAAGAACCCAAAGAGCTAAAGCTAAGATATTTAGCATGAAACATCTTCGAATGAGTGTCTTCCAAGTTTGTTCAAATAAAAGCCCTGGGGTCAAAATTGGCCCCGCAACGGGGGTAATTGATTTTTCATAATTATATGTGTATAGCAAAAACTTAAAATATCTTCTTTTAAAGAACCCAAAGAGCTAGAGCTAAGATATTTAGCATGAAACATTTTCTAATGAGTGTCTTCCAAGTTTGTTCAAATAAAAGCCCTGGGGTCAAAATTGGCCCCGCCCCGGGGGTCATTGATTTTCCTTATATGTGTATAGCAAAAATTAAAAAAATATTTTTTGAAAAAAAAAAAAAAACAAATAGCTAGAGTTTAGATATTAACCATGAAATTTCTTCTAGTGAGTGCTTACCAAGTTTGTTCAAACAAAAGTCCTTGGGTCAAAATTGGCCCGTCCCTTGGGGTCTTTGATTTTCCCTATATGCATATAGTAAAAACTTAAAAAATCTTCTTTTAAAGAACCCAAAGAGCCAGAGCTAAGATATTGAGCATGAAACATTTTCAAATGAGTGTCTACCAAGTTTGTTCAAATAAAAGCACTGGGGTCAAAATTGGCCCCGTCCCAGGGGGTCAATGATTTTCCCTATATGCATATAGCAAAAACTTAAAAATCTTCTTTTAAAAAACTCAAAGAGCTAAAACTTAGATATTTAGCATGAAACACCTTCTAATTGATGTCTACCAAATTTGTTTAGATAAAAGCCCTGGGGTCAAAATTGGCCCCGCCCCGGGTGTTATTGATTTTCCTTATATTTGTATAGCAAAATCTTAAAAATCTTCTTTGAAGGGGTCGGAAGGAAGGGGGGGGGGGGGTAAATCGTGGTTTTTCATTATATTATGTGTGTAGTAAAAACTTAACATCGTGAAATATCTTCTAATGGATGTCTTCCAACTTTGTTCAAATAAAAGCCCGGGGATTTTAACTGGCCCCGCTCCGAGTGCCTTTATACAGGTGAGCGACCACAGGGCCATCATGGCCCTCTTGTGGATGAGTTTGAACATATGTCACCTCTGTCTAAAAAAAGAAAAACATTGTTAACACTCTAGAGGCTAAATATCCAAATATCATGAAAATTCAGAAAAGTTTAGGTCAAGCTCTAATATGTGTTTCCTATGCTCAAAAACTACGTCACGAAGCACAAATTTCGAAAAAAAACTTGCTAACTCTCTAGAGGCTACTGTATCAATCAAAATATCTTGGAAATTGGTCAGAAAGGTTGTTTTAATGATTTTAGGTACATTTTCAATATGGGTCACCTGGCTCACACAGACAAAACATAGAAAAGCAGTGTTAACACCCTAGGGGCTACTGTTCCAGTCTAGATATCCTCGAAATTGGTCAGAAAGGTTGTTTTGATAATTTCTAGGTCAGGTTTGAATATGGGTCACCTGGGTTTGAAAATTATGTCACACAATCCAAATATGGAAAACTCTTGTAAACACTCTAGAGGTATCTGTTTTGATCCAAATATTCTAGAATTTGGTCAGAAAAGATACTTCAATGTGTTTTTTAGGACAAGTTTGAATATGGATCACATGGACTTTAAAACTAGATTCACACAGTCCAAACAAGGAAAAATCTTGTTAACATTCAAGTGGCTACTGCTTTGATCCAAATAACCTTAAAATTGGTCAGAAAATTTGTTATGATGATTTCCAGGTCAATTTTGAATATGGTTACATGGGTTCAAAAGAATGGGTCGCACAGCCCATATCTCGAAAAACATTGTTAACACTCTAGGTGTTACTTTTTTATCCCTATATTCTGGAAGTTATTTAGAAAGGTTGTTTTGATGATTTGTAGGTCAGTTTTGAATATGTGTAACCTGGGTTTAAAAGAATGGGTCGCACAGCCCATATCTCGAAAAGCAATTTTAACACTCAAGGTGCTACCTTTTTATCCCTATATTCTGGAAGCTGGTAATAACGTTTGTTTTCGTGATTTGTAAGTCAAGTTAGAAAATGTGTTACCTGGTGTCAATTTAAAAACTAGGTCACACGACTCAAACGTGGAATAATATTGTTATCAACCTAGGGGCTACTGTTCCAGTCCAAATATCCTGGACATTGGCCAGAAAGCTTGTTACGATGACGATGATTTCTAAGTCAGGTTCGAATTAGAGTTAGTTGGGTTCAAACACTAAGTCACACAGTCAAATTATAGAAACAAATCTTATTAACACTCTAAAGGCTACTGTTTTGGTCTAAACATCCTCAAATTGGTCATAAAGAATGTTTTGCTGATTTGTATGTCAGTTTTATTATTGGTCACCTGGGTCACACAACCCAAATATGAAAAAAATGTTAACACTTGTGATGCTACTGTTTTGGTCAATATGTTCTTAAAATTGGTCAGAATGGTTGTTTTATGATTTCTATGTCAAGTTCGAATATGGGTTATCTAGGGTCAATAATTAGATCACACAGTCCAAGTATGGAAAAAACTTGTCAACACTCCAGAGCCTACTGTTTTAATCCAAGTATTTTAGAATTTGAAGATTTCATGATCAGGTGAGCGATATAAGGGCCGTCATCGCCCTCTTGTTTGTGAATTATTGTATTATCCACCCTCATGTTTTGATATTGCGCACAAAAAATAGTCGAACACGTTCATATATCCACAGCTCTTGTTTATTTTGTTCATATCCTAAATTTCCTATCATTTCAATTAATTTGTTATCATTTTTGTATCATGAATACATTATGTATTAGGAAGTCCGTTTTGAACACATATCATTATATTTTATATATTATGATTTGACTGTTGTTTCCTTTTTTACTTATTTTGTCTATGTTGTCATTACTAATTTTGAAATTGTCTATTTTGTAAGTATTGAAATACTATTTTTAGCTCACCTGACCACGGAGTGAATATTTAGTCAAGTTCGAATTAGAGTTACTTGGATTCAAACACTAAGTCACACAGTCAAATTATGGAAAAAATCTTATTTACACTCTAAAGGCTACTGTTTTGATCCAAACATACTTAAATTGGTGAAAAAGAATGTTTTGATGATTTGTAGGTTTTATAATTGGTCATCTGAGTCACACAACCCAAATAGGGAAAAATTTTGTTAACACTTGGGATGCTACTGTTTTGGTCAAAATATCCTTAAATTGGTCGGAATATTTGTTTTTTTATGATTTCTTTGTCAAGTTCGAATAGTATTAATCTAGAGTCAATAACTAGACCACACAGTCCAAGTATGGAAAAAGCTTGTCAACACTATAGAGCCTACTAGTTTATTCCAAATATCTTAGACTTTGAAGATTTCATAATCAGGTGAGCGATATAAGGGCCGTCATCGCCCTTATGTTTGTGAATTATTGTATTATCCACCCTCGTGTTTTGTTACTGTGCACAAAAATAGTCGAACACATTCATATATCCACAGCTCTTGTTTATATTGTTCTAATCCTTAATTTCCTATTATCATCCCACGCCGAAAAGGCGGCGGGGGATATAGAAATAGTATCCGTCCGTTCGTCCGTCCGTCCGACCTTCCGTCCTTCGGTCCGACATTTTTTTCAGGAGCATATCTCTAAAAGCATTTGAGTTATCAACTTGAAACTTCATAAGTGGATAGACCTCATTGAGGAGGAGTGCAGTGCACAAGAATGATAACTCTACTTTGCATAATTTTTGAGTTATTGCCCTTTGTTATTTTTCAAAATTAATTTTTGTCCTGAGTATATCTCTTAAAGCCTTTGAGATATCAAAATGAAACTTCATAGGTGCATAGATCTCACTCAGGAGGTGTGAAGTGCACAATAATGATAACTCTATCTTTCATAATTTTTTAGTTATTGCCCTTTGTTATTTTCCCTACCTAATTATTCACCCGAATGGAGCATAACTCAAAAGTGTTTGAGATGTCTACATGAAATGTCATAGGTGGATAGATTTTATTAAGGAGGAATGCTGTGCACAAGAATGATAACTCTTTCCTGTACAATTTTTGAGTTATTGCCCTTTTTCATACTATTTTGTCCAGAGTTTATCTCAAAAAGTATTTGAGGTTTCAACTTGAAACTTCATAGGTGGATGGATCTCATTGAGGAGGAGTGCAGTGCACAATAACGATAACTCTACCCTGCATAATTGTCTAGTTATTGTACTTTTTTATTTTTCAAAATTAATTTTGTCCAGAGCATAACTCAAAAGGCCTTTGGGATATCATTATGAAACTTCATAGGTTCATAGATCTAATTCAGGAGGGTGCAGTTCACAAGAATGATAACTCTACCGTTTATAATTTTTGAGTTATTGCCCTTTGTTATTTTTCATACTAAATTTTTCAATTCATTTTTTTTTCTCAAAGAGTATTTGAGGTATCAACTTGAAGCTTCATAGGTGGATAGATTTTACTGAGGAGGGATGCAGCACACAAGAATGATAACCTACCCTGCATTATTTTTCAGTCATTGCCTTTTGTTATTTTCAGCCATCAGTATTCACATAGGTTTCAAATCTGTAATCACTATAGCCATCAGTTTTCATTACCAAAAGACCTCTTAAAATGGAATTATTCTGCTCTACTACATATACATTCTTCCAATAAGCAAACACATTTGGCAGGGGATGGCCATGTTGACATGGCTCTTGTTTCCAATTAGTTTGTTATCATTTTGAAATCGTCTTATTTTGTAAGTTTTGACATACTTTTTTTAGCTCTCCTGACCACGAAGTGGTTAAGGTGAGGTATATTGATGGGGCTTTGTCCGTCGTCGTTCGTCGTCAACAATTGTGTTGTAAACAGTCTAGCAGTCACGGTTTTAATTGGATCATCATCAAACTTTGTAAAAATGTTTGTCTAATACTTGGGTTCAAACGCTAGGCCACACAGTCAAATTATAGAAAAAATCTTATTTACACTCTAAAGGCTACTGTTTTGATCCAAACATCATTAAATTGGTCATAAGAAATGTTTTGATGATTTGTAGGACAGTTTTATTATTGGTCACTGTGGGTCACACAACCTAGATATGGAAAAGTTTTGTTAACACTTGGGATGCTACTGTTTTGGTCCAAATATCCTTAAAATTGGTAAGAATGGTTGTTTTTATGATTTCTATGTCAAGTTCGAATATGGGTTATCTTGAGTTCTAGATCACACAGTCCAAGTATGGTAAAATATTGTCAACACTATAGAGCCTACTAGGTCACAGGAGCTAAAAATAGAAAAAGATTGTTAACACTCTAGTTGCTGTAGTTTTGATTCAAATATTATGGAATTTTGTCAGGAAGGTTGTTTTGATGATTTCCAGATTATGTTCGAATATGGGTCATCTCCGGTTATAAACTATGTCATAGGAGCTAAAAAAAAAGAAAAAAACTTCCAAATTTCCTGGAAATCGGTCAGAAAGGTTGTTTTGATGATTTCTATTTCTAGTTTGAAGAAGGGTCATCTCAGGTCAAAAGCAAGGTCACAAGAGCTAGAAATAGACAAAGCTTTTTAACACTGTAGTGGCTACAGTTTTGATCCAAACATTCTGGAAATCGGTCAGGAAAGTTGGTTTGATGATTTCTAGGTCAAGTTTGAATATGGGTCGTCTCCAGTCAAAAACTAGATCACACTGCCCAAATATGAAAAACCTTTTAACACACTAGAGGTCACATTTTTGACTTTATTGTCATCAAACTTGGCCAGGATGTTTGTCTAAGATATTAAGATATTGCTTGGATGCGGTTGATGGGTCAGTGGAGCGATCTAAGGCCCAATGGCCCTCCTGTTCAATTTTAATTTTTTTAATGTTTAATTAAATTACATGAATAAAGAATTTGTAATTTTAAACTGTCTCATTTTTTAGACATTACTTATTGAAAACTTCGCTGAGAAATGTGCCATGAAATATTTCCGCATGTTTTTCCAACAACATAGCTTTATTGCCTTTACTTTGTTTGCTAACTATTATTGTCATATTTACTTATAATTTTTGTTGTTCATTTAGCAAGAGAAACCGTTTTGAAGAAAAAGAATATCATTATTAAACTATATTCGGAACACGTTGTTGATGGTTTTTATTACTTCCCATTCTTCATTTAAGTTTAACTGTTTTACCGCTTAAAAGTGGTTTATAGATCCACGACCGTATGCTACAAAAGACCGGTGGGGGACATTTCAACTTAATGAATTCCCGTATTCATCTTCGTGAATCCACAGTGAATTCAGGTTTTCAACAAATAGAATTTAAGTTTTCACGATTTCAGTGTCATGAATTCACAATTTCTACTTTACAAATCAACGATTTCAACTTCATGAATTGTCGATTTCAATTTGAATTCATGAATTGGCGATTTAAACTTCATACATTTGTGATTTCAACTTCATGAATTCACGATCTGAACCATACGAATTCAACTTCGTGTAATTTGTAATGTTTAAAGCGTGAATGTATGAATATGAAATCGGGAATTTATGAAGTTAACATTTTCATTCCTGTCTTTTGTAGTATTCCTTTAGATGCATGTCATAAATAGGGTAGAAAATCCTTCAGTTCATTTGTATCTTATCCGGACAAGTATTTAAATTATTTTTTAAATTGTGAACTTCGATTTGCGTTTTGCGTTTAGTTGCTCTTTTTCAAAACTATAAAGTTTAAAAAAGTTTTAATTACTTCATGTTTATGATTTACCAAGTAATACATGTCGAGTGAATGAATGTCTTCTGGCATCAACCATGGAATGTTTGCACTACCTGCACTAACTGTATTATTATTTAAAAGTGTCATAAACACATTTTTAAGTTTTAAGATAAATATAAAATATTGAAATATAAACTTATTTCAAATATAATGCAATTGTCAGTGCAGATATTCGCTAGACCTGCCCGGATAATACCAACCAGGCGGGAACATGAAAAATCAGATTGGATTTTGTCCCTCATTTATATATTTTCCCGATCGGATTATAAGAAATATACTACTCAACTGTTGCTAAGCACCTTAAGTTAATTCTTATATTATCCCAAGTATAAACAGATTTCTTTAATTTTTTTGAAAATTCGGATTCAGCAATTATTTGAGTCCCCTGACATAAGTCCGTGTTGACTCGTCTAAGTAGCATGGAAAGCATGCACCCCAATATTTTCATGTTTTTGATGGGGTAAACAGTCACATGTTTTTCGTTATACGGCGATATTACCGGCTTACTGTCATTCAGTGGCTTACATTTCTTACATCTGTCACTTTGATATGGCGAATGCTAACATTTGGCGGCATTTTAGAGAAGCAGAGTTATAGAGGGCTGTAGGGATGATGCAGCAGGGGACCACCTTCCGTCAGGTTGGTGCGGCGCTCGATGTTCACCACACCGTCATCACAAGAGCCTGGAAGAAATACCCGCTACTTGGTATACCCGCTAGGAGGGATGCTGGAGGTCGGCAAAGGGTCACAACATCAGCTCAGGATCGGTTTTTGGTCGTTGAGGCTCGTCGTGTAAGGTTTTTGACAGCAACTTCTCTTCTGATGAGTCGAGATTCTGCCTAGACTTCACAGATAGGCGTGCTAGAGTCTAGAGGAGACGAGGTTAACGGTTCCAGTATGTAAATTTTGCTGAGCATGACTGCTCCGGATGTGAGTCAGTAATGGTGTGGGGAAGGATCAGCTTGGATGGACGAACCAACCTGGTTGTACTAAATAGAGGCATATTGACAGATCAGCGATACATAGACGACATCTTAGACAACCAGGTTAGGTTGTATGCTGGTGCAGTCGGCGATCAGTTCATTCTAATGGACTATAATACTTGCCCCGGTAGGGCCAGGGTGATCCAGGACTACCTAGAGAGCAAGTCTATTGAGCGCATGGGCTGGCAAGCTTGCTCACGTGACTTAAATCCAATGGAACACATAGGGAATGAGCTGCAGGTTAGAATTCCAGCTTCGTCCTTCAGCTGAATTGATAAAACCGTAAATCAACATTTAAAACCTTTTGCATGGGGTTAATAGCATTATATCATAGATAGATAAATACAGAATCCCTAAAGAAAGCCCAACACGGCAAAATTGAAAATGTTGCAGACTCGGTTTGATTGAGCTTGTTCATGGAATGTACTGGAAAGTGCAAGTTACCGTCCACGCCCCCTAGCACCGGCTTAAGCAGAATTCAACATTTAAACGTGAAATAGTAAAATTTTGAATTTAGAAACATCCGCAGATGTGTTCATACGGCGGTTATCATATCAAACATATATTCTCATTTAAACATATGGTGCTAAGCAAAAGTTGAGTTGCATACATTAGCATTGACTTTTAATACATTTTTATTTATTTTCTCTCACAAAAATAAAATGTTGATTTAAGCTTTTATTTCTTCAAAAAATTCAATCGAAATATCTTCCATTCATTATTTTCTCTGGCAAAAATCCTATTGGAATTTTAATTACTTAAGGATATAAAATGAAATATGTTAAAGTGATAGTATGCCCTTCCAAGGATATATAGTGATTGAGTGAAAAGGAAGTTAAAATATGTTCACATTTTCCCATATTTCCTGTCAGTCTTATAACTTACTTCGCATGAACGACATAAAATTGACGTTGGCAAAGGAAATCGCCCTAAATATCCATCAGCAATCTATATATAGGGACGGGACACACTTTTTACATCTGAAGCAAAATTTTATTTTATTGTAAGCATTTTCAAATATCAACTTTGGCCAATCATCATTGTAACCGTCATTCCTTTGAAATATATAATCAATTAAGGTCAACTTCACAAAGAAACAATGACCAAACTGTCACTTTTATTAAAAAGAAAACACATGAAATAAGGAGGCATTTCAAGATAATTTCATATTTTGTTATATTCCGTCTAGTGGCATACCATTACATGTATGTTTTAAAGGATATATCAACTATATCATTACAGCTTTGATCTGCTATATGAAAATTTATGAGTGAGTTTTCCTGACATTTGTGTGATATCTAATTTCTTTTATCTAGAAAGAATAATAAACATCTTGTACTTTCAATTTCATTAAAACTTCCGGTTAGTTAGATATGTTTAAAAGTAATTTCTCTTGCGTTGTGATGATCCTAATTCCAGTATTTCTATCAATGAAATAAATTCGTTGTTAAATTCTAATCGAGTTTTTGTATAAGTCACAACAAGTCTGTCACGTTGTTTATCTTTTTGTCTGGATAACAATGAGTGCATGAAGCAACTTGTCAAAACCCAGCAGCCAATAGAAATACATATAGTTGCACAACAAATGGTTAATCTATTGGGATCTCTGTAATATTTTTAAATTTAAAAATACGTCTGTGGACAGCACTTCTAACTTTTGCATTTAGTTTTGTCTGTTTATAGGGAACAACATCAAAACACTGCGTATAAACAAGCTTGAGCAGGAAACAAGAACTCTATGCTATCGCTGATATACCAGTTTCGGGACGGCGCCCCCGTTGCTTAAGGTGCAGTGAAACTCTACAAATTTTCGTCAGCAAAAACATGCATCTTTTATTCTATAAATGCAGCTTCGTTCGTTGGTCAATTTATACAACTATTAATATAGTAATGTAGTGCCTCTTTTTATGAGTCATCTATTTATTCATTTATTTCAATTGCTTCATTAAAATTGACACCAATTACTCCTTGATTTAGAAAAACAACAAGCGACAGTGTAAAATGTACAGTTTGATTACAGTAAGAATGATGTATGATTATACCAGATCAAACAATATGTAATAGCAAGAATATATACTGTTATAAGATGTCAATAAATCAAAAAATATCAAATAGGATATTTTTTGCTGTTATATATATTTTTCCAACAGAAACACTTAATCCAAGTTTGATTAGAAAATATATTTTGGAAGCAGTATGATTTGTTTAAATTTATTTATATTGTTTTACGTGTAACGAAACAAAGTGAGTTAAGCTCAAACTGTGAGTAATGATCAGTGTAATGTTCATGAAGAACGTTTAAGTTTCTTACAATTCTTCGTCTTGCACAAAAAAAACTGCTAAACAAATGTCCGTATTTATTGTAGTCCGACTGAAAGCGGGTGAATACTTATTTAATAAGAGGTACAATATTTGTCGCGCTATCGATAAAAATATGATGCAATCAAAGAAATTGGCCAGTTTAAGGGAGGGGGTGGGGGTAATAGCTAATGTTGACATTAATTTGTTAAAAAGAAAAACATAGATATAGTTAATAAAATATTTTTAACACTCGTCTTATATCCGATTCCTTGTTCAGAATTAAATAAGCAGACACGATGCGGACATCGAACTTGCCGTACAGTTCGTCGATTATTTTGTATCGCAAAATTGTAATTGGCAACATTAGCTTCCCTTCAATTTTCCACTTTCCCTCGTGCACTTTCATGTCTGTGACCTTGAATTCTCAATCCTATAAATGCTTGCGAAAGTTGAAAACGAGTGTTCTGCTAGCCTTGTAGTTGTGATCTTCTCCTATGTAGATGAAGGAGTATTGCTCATCTGTTTAACGATCGGACGATTTATTTCACGCTTTGACCACTACAGTTTAATATAGGAATGACTTAAATACATAAATACATAAATTTAACGTCTTGTAAAATACTCGAGACTAGATTTTATATTTAAAATATATAATTATAACATCTGATAAAAGTAATAGTTTAACATTCGTTTAAATGTGATGAATCTTAATGCTTATGTCATCTATTAAAATGTGTTACGTAATACGTAAGTAACATATTTTTTTATCATATCTTAATTA